>NC_136011.1:533923-800849 GCF_048128805.1 Centroberyx gerrardi | reverse complement strand
GTTTCTTCTCCTTTCTGCCCCCCACCTGTCCACCCATTTTCTTTCCTCCCCATATGTCTTTTGTCCTCCTTCCAGGCCAGGCCATGGAGATTGGCAGCGCTGCCCTCAACATCCTGGTGGAGTGTTGGGACGGTCACCTCACCCCTCCAGAGGTGGCATCCCTGGCGGACCGGGCTTCGCGGGCGAGGGACCCCAACATGGTTCGGGCGGCAGCAGAGCTGGCCCTGAGCTGCCTACCCCATGCCCATGCCCTTAACCCCAACGAGATCCAGAGAGCCCTGGTGCAGTGCAAAGAACAGGTAGGAGTGGTTTCAAACTGGATATTTAGTTCTGAATCATTTATAAAACTGTTGTTAAATGCTGCTGAATGTGTGTTTCTTCAGTGTTTCTGACAGGACAGTCAGGACCGGTTTGTGCTGGGTCCCTACATGACAAGAGCACTGAAGATGTTTTCTTTAGAATGGTTTCCAGAATCATTCTGAATGTTTAGTTTGGGTCCAGGTCCCTGATCAGGGTATCTGCGGGTCCTGAAAAAAAATGAACTCTTAAATTACCTAAATTTAAGGCATTAAAATGTCTTAAATACAGTCATAAGAAGTCTATACTTTTTCGCCATATGATGCAGGTTTACTTTTAAATTTTAAGGTTCATTTTGATACAACTCTAAAAGTTAGACGGTGGCATTGAAAGATTCTTTACATTCAGTGACCTTTATGCTGCGGCCACACTGATCCGTCGGAAAACGGACAGAATTATTGATGGATGTATTTCTGTCCATTGGGCTGTTTTGGGATGTCAACAAGGTGGGGGAGGCAGATATACAGCTTTGCTCATAATGGTATTACAAGAAAAAAGAAGAAACAGACTATTCAGTATAAATGAAATAAGAAACTGACCTACAGTCATCCCAAGTTATACCAGGCTTTCTCCGTTTTATCTTTGTTTTGGTTGTACCGCTATTTTTTCCAACACAAATGTAGGAATGACTCTGATTAGCTAAACGGACGGTGATGAATCCGTCCGTCCAGTCAAAGTTCAAGTGGGTTGAACATTCTGTCCATCAAAACGGATGGAAATCTGACGGAGACGGACACGTCATCAGCCCTGTCCGGACAATGGATAGCTCTCATTGAAAATGAATTGAAATGAACGGAGACGGACAGACACAATGGATCAGTGTGGCCGCGGCCTTACTCAAGGCAGATTTCGAAGGAAAGGCTATAAAACAATATGGCAGCCGGGAACAGCTTAGCTGTTAAGTCATGTGGACAAAACTGAAATCTGTTAGGCCTAAATAACATCTTGAAACTGTTAGAGGAACTTTTAGATCATAGCACGAGGTTGCATTAACATTAGCCCTTAACATTAGCATATCAGCATAGTCTTTTAGCATGAAAGATTATCATAGTAGTATGAGTAAGCAGCAGGCATCATAACATTAAAGAGTAACTTCAGTATTTTTCAACCTGGACCCTATTTTCCCATCTTTTTGTGTCTAAGTAACTAAAGGGGACAACAATTTTTGAAATTGGTCCAGTATTGAGCGAGATCGCTTCAGCCGGCAGCCGCGAAACGAGCTGCAATGTAATCCGACGGGGCAAATCGCACCGTCAATGTACGTCCACTAAAAGTGCTTGTTTTTGCCACTGACAGGCTCAGATTGTTATTATAAGTGTCTGACAAAATTATGGAAAGGACCCTACAGAGAAATTAAACGTTTTTCTTTACCTTTCGCTTGATCTGGTCTGTGTGTAACCAAGTCTCGCGAGAGTTGAGTTGTTGCAGGAAGTTACACACAGACCGGATCATAGGGAAAATAGGGTCCAGGTTGAAAAATACCGAAGTTACCCTTTAACTATTACCATATTACCCATTAGCAGAAGTCAAAATTATATGTAGCAGATCATACTGTAAATACAGCAACATGTGACAACCTAGGGCAATCAAATTATTACGAAGTCCAAAATGTATTGGCCCCTCTTGTTGATGAACATATGCCTCAGTCTATCATAGCTGCATTTTGGCTGGCCCCTACCTGTTGCCAAGATCAAGCCACATTATGAACACAAGTTTTGGAATTTTTGAAAATAACTTTTAATAGGATTAGTCAAACTATTAAGGAAATATCAACATTTGAAAATGCCCCAATTTCCCATGGACTTCCATTGTGTATGTGATTTTGTCAAAAAATATTTTTTTGAGATATAATTCTGAAATTTGACATGCTTCATCTATACCATGACTGCTTAATTGTGTCATATTGTCATGAAGATTGGGCATTTATTAAGCGAGATCTTGCAGTGGATGTGTACAGTACCATTTACAGTCAGACATTTTCCTGCGTTGTAGGCTTATTTTTTGATGAAATTTAAAACCTTACAGAACCTTGAACAAACAATGTAAAAGTTGAAAGAGTTAATTAGTTTTACAGTTTATGAAAAAATCTGAGTGATGGACTTCATAATTTCTACTAGGTAGCAGTGTACAAAAGATTCCACTTACTTGTTGGAAATCATGTCCTTAAACATTAATTTCCTGGTGTCCTTTTGTCTTATATTTTTCATTTATAGTCTTAGAACTATGTTCAATCAGAAATAGACTGGTATTACCAGCTTTTTCTTTATTTGTTTTGGTTGTCAAATTGGCCTTAAATTGAGTTCCAGGATTATGAAAAAGTCTTTAGCTTTCTGAAACCTGCAGATACCCTGCTGGTATGAGAACAAATAATGAGGACAATACATTATTCATTATAGTGAATGAATTTCCCCTCTGTTGTCTTCTCTTCTCACACAATCCATTCCCATCAATTCCTTCTGTCTCTCTCTCTCTCTCTCTCTCTCTCTCTCTCTCTCTCTCTCTCTCTCTCTCTCTCTCTCTCTCTCTCTCTCTCTCTCTCTCTCTCTCTCTCTCTCTCTCTCTCTCTCTCTCCCTGTCTGTCCTCTCATGTGTCATGCCCACTCCTCCAGGACAATGTGATGCTGGAGAAGGCCTGCATGGCGGTAGAGGAAGCAGCCAAGGGTGGAGGTGTTTATCCTGAGGTGCTGTTTGAGGTGGCTCACCAGTGGTACTGGCTGTATGAACAGTCAGTGGGTGGGGGTTCGGGCCAGCAGCGGGAAGCATCTGGGCGCTGCGGGGCCAACGGGGGTTCAGGCAGGAGGCCCCCGGAGCCCGGCTGTGGTGTCCTTGACAGCGTGGCCAACATGGAGTCTCCTGGGGTTGCCACTGTTACAGCCTCAGTTACAGCAGCGGCGGTTGTGCCTGTCATCTCTGTGGGCTCCACCATCTACCAGTCCCATGCCCTGCCCGGTCAGGCCATGGCTCACCCTCACGGCCAGGGCCTGCACCCCTACACTACCATCCAGGCCCACTTACCCACAGTCTGCACCCCCCAGTACCTGGGACACCCTTTGCAGCACGTCCCTCGACCCACGGTCTTCCCTGTGTCTGGGGCTGCCTACCCACAGGTCAGAATGCTTTTTATGAGTTTGAATAATGTTTAGTCATTTTGTGATATTTCCCTTTTATGTAATGATGAAAACATCAAGATGGAAGAGGAGTGATGCCTAGCTACATGTGAGAATGGGGTTGGAGAGGTGTGTCAGTCAAAAGTGTTTTTCTGCAATCATTTTTTGGGCCTCAGCAGTCCCAGTCATTTGCAATAATTCCAATTCCAATAATGCTAACACAACACTGATCCTTTGCTGTTCTTTCGCGACAGTTTCTTGCAGTGCTTCCTTAGGGCCGTTTCACATGCCGCGTCTTTTGCGCGCTCAAATCCATTCTTTTCAATGGGGGGCGCGCGGCAGATGTGCAAACATGAGGGCGATGCGGTCGCGTCGCGACGCGCACACGTTTTTGGAACTCCGCAAGCGCACCGCATGTCACATAGCCTGAAAGCCTGAAATAAGCCTTGAATTGCTCACCATCCAAACGATGGTCCAGGATCTACCGGTGATATTTCCGTACTCTCTTTTACTGCTCCATATGTAGATCAAGAAGTAAAGCTACTACGACAGTTTTACTGCGATGGTAATCCATTATTTCAGATCTACTAACAAACTTTGTGTGAAGTTGTTGATAAAAGTTCGGTGTTCACTGTCCACTCAGCACACCTCGCGCTTTCCAAGCGTTGTAGAGTGCTGCATGTGAATCGGCCCTTTTCCAGTTTTTAAAATTCAGGGAGATTATGAAAAATCCTCTCACTCTGAATCAGAAAAAGATGGAGTAGAGAGAAGAGAGAACAGGCCCATTGCTAGCTTTGTTTCACCCTCTCAGACTGTATTCATTCTCCAGGTTTGATTCCTGGAGGAAGACGGTGGAAATATCAGAGACAACAGTAGAATATTTCTCTCAGATGCAATTCCAGCCTTCTAGAACATTATCTCAACATCATTTAGCAAATGGTTTTCCCCTTTCTCTCAATTAATTACTTCTAAATGTTTAAAACAACTGGCATTGATCATTATTTGCAAAAGTGAAATCATTTGGCATGGGTGAGGTAATGTCTGCGGCTGGAATGTGAAGAATGTGAAGACGACATTGAAACTACATTTTCAAGGACTTTGAAAACTAGGCTAACTACCTGAATAGCTGCCAGGCAAATCAGTATGCATAACCTGACGCGTTTGACTAAACTCAGTCTAGCCTGTGTGCCTGTCAAAAAGTCGAGGAGGAAATGTCAGGGGGAACATTGATTGACAGTGGCTTGATTGCTGGCGGAGAGGCCCACACAGTTAGGCACACTTTTTATAGCAGCATCCTAACAGATATATAGGCAAATCTTAATCTTTATATCCACCCCTTTTGCCATTTTGGAATAAATCATTCATGTCATCAACACAAACACTCTTAACACTCTTTTGCTTTGCTTGGCTGGGGTATGGTAATGCAGGTCACTCATACTAATTGGAGTACGTGTGTGTGTGTGTGTGTGTGTCTATCTTCTCAGGGAATGCACCCGGCCTTCATAGGTGCCCAGTACCCATTCTCGGTGGCCACTGGCCCCCATCCGCCCATGGCAGCCACTGCTGTTACCTTCCCTGGTGTCCCTGTGCCGTCCATGACTCAGATAGCCGTCCACCCCTACCACACAGAGACCGGCCTGCCCCTCAGCACCACTGTAGCAGGTCAGGACAACAGGCTCTCTGCATGTAATTTAGTTTTAAAGAGAAACCTTACCCCCAAAACATCTTTCAATTGATGAAATTGTAGAGACTGCCCTCTAATGGTTAAAACACATGCTATTGCAATATGCTTTTGGCTGATCAGGTACCAAAAATATGCAATGGTACCAAGATAGTGATTCAGGTGAGTCAGTTTTTCTCATTTTTTGGGGGGGAGTGGTTACTCTATATCAAAAGTTTACCAGATTATGTCAAATTAAACAGTAATCGTTTGCTATTCATCTCAGGTTTGTCGTCTTTTTAGTTCTTTCATTCATGCAGTTGTGAGGTTGCCCTTGAGCAGTGATTAGAAGGCCAGCTTCCCTGCCCTCTCCCTCAATGCAAACTGACCCAAAATCAGCATCTAAATATAGCTTCACTTCATTCCATTTGGAAAAGAAATACCCTTCTAGTCAGTCTCCCATTCATAGTCAGTGAAGATTAAACTCTTGGTGTCCTCTCTTGTTGGATCCTGTGTAACAAAACCTCCACCAGAAGCTAGGTGAAGACCCCACGTCCTGTGTTCAGAAACGGCAATGATCAGACATATCCTACTAGGATGTAAAGTTAGTGTTGCCACTTGGCAGCATAACCAAGTGTTGAAGCAATCCAATCCAAGCGATTCTGCACAGTAGCGGGTGGCTTTGATGCGTAGCATAGCAAGACAGTGATCCATAATGGTAGCCGTAGAGCAAGTGTAGCAACATTATGATCCGTGATGCTAGTTGTCCTAGCGCCAGCATAGCAAGATAGTGATCTATGACTGCAGCCATAGAGCCAGTGTAGCAAGATAGTGATCCCTTACCCTAGACTTCATCGAGCCAGGATCAGTAACGATTAGAGCTTGTGCATTTCATGTGGCATGCTAAGAAATTTAATTCTGAATTCAAAATGTATTCTTCCACTGTTAGGAGGGAGAGCCCTAAGCATGTCAGTCAGTATTGGTAAATGTTAGACTACCAGGGATAGTTAGATCAGATGCTGTGTACTCGTAAATGTTAGACTACTCATAAATGCTAACTACTCGTAAATGCCAACTGAGTGGTATTCTGTGACTGTCATCTTTGTTTGCAGTGGGTGGTGTCCATACAGGCTCCACCATCCAGGCCATACAGGGAGCCTCTCTGCCCACCCTCTCCTCCCAGCCCGCCTCATTGGTCAGCACTCCTTTCCCAGCTGAGGATGAGCAACACAGCCAGCCAATCAGCCAACAGGGCCTGCACTACCTGCATTCTGCCTACAGAGTTGGTGAGGATCATGGGTTGCATTTGTTTAAGAGCTCCCAGTACCCTCCCAGTCAGGTTGAAATAGTTTAGATAGACTAGAACTTTTCACATTCTTTGAATTGATACCTGATTTATGGAAATTTAAGGACATTTACATAGACTTTGAATGTTTCTTTAGATACATTACATCATTGAATTGTGGTGTGTAGTTTATTGCTTTCTTTTTTTGTTGTTTGCTTTTTGCCGCCAATTCAAAGTCCCAGCGTAAAAGGAGCACAAACTCTGGTTGGAAAACCTTACATCATGGGAAATAAAAATGGCAAAATTCAGTACTGAAATATCCTTGAAACTATATAAAATGGAAAACAAAAAAAAAAAAAAAAAAAACTAGCATGGAATCCTATAATCACTTTATTTGGTGCTGTGCACGGTGTGGTTCAAAGCAGCAGTTAGCTCGGTGCTCTTTTGTAAGCAGCGTGTTTCTGAGAAGAGGAAAAGCGTCTTGAATGAAATTGAGAAAGTTAAGAGAAAGAAATTACTCTTAGAGATGGATGTAGCTGTAAAAATAGCATGAGAAGGACTGCCAAGGAGAAACAGAGTGAAGGATTGAGAATTGAGAAGGTGAAGGAATCCATGTAAGGTAGGACAATACAATTAAATCTAATGTTAATGAGTAGGTTATTGTTCACAGCTATATAGAAAAATGTCCGCACTCATGTATATATATTTATGCCAGTCTTTTATTTGCACAGCAGCAGCAACAGTAACGTATGCATTTCAGCCCTCGGCCTTCCTCAGTGTTACATATTGTTCACTTTACTCATAAAAATGAAATTATGTAATTGTGCACATTGAGCCCTTGTTCTATATCCCGTTAATGATATGCCTGTTGAAATGTTAAGCCACCGTTTGCTGTTGATATTCAGTACTGACGTGCTTAACTTTTGGTCATGGAGTTTTTAGTGGTTGGTAATGGATAAGTCATGAAAAGTCCTGGAATTAGAAAATGACTTAAGCGTATGAACCCTGGTTCTCAGTAACCATCTCATTTCTCCCGTGTGTGAAGGCATGCTGGCGTTGGAGATGCTGGGAAGAAGGGCCCACAACGACCACCCCAACAACTTCTCCCGTAGCCCGCCCTACACTGAGGACGTCAAATGGTTGCTAGGACTGGCCGCAAGGCTAGGTGAGCCTAGGGATAGATGAATGGACACATTAATGGATGGGTGGATGATGTGATTGATTGGGGTTTATCGACTGGTGGATTGGTGTATAGATCATTTTTAGGATTAATTTCAAACATACAACAATACTCTACTGCATTACATCACAGACTAACACATGACTATGGACAAACACAGATGTGTTTGTGCCTGCTCTTTGATATATCTTATTTGATCTGTCTTTTAATGTGTGAAAAGCATGATGAGAAATGTAGATATGAAATATTGATAGGCCTTCATCGCAGCTTCAGACTTTAGATGTCAGGAGTCTTGGGCTGAATGCTAAATTAATTGCTCCAGTGTAGATTCAGTTTTTTTTTTTTTCCCATGTTGGCTTTTGTCTCACAGATATTTTGTGCAGAAAAACACTTGCCTCATATTTGCAATATTAGTATTTTCCACCAGAGGTGTCAATAGGCAATCTTGTTAATTTCATTGATAATAATTCAAACCTTGCGAGGTCTTTGGATCTTGCAGGCTGAGAGCCAAAGTTGCACTACGATTGTGTCTCTTCACAAAATTTTGCCTACAACCTAAAGTGAAATCTAAATCAGCCAGAAAATAGACCTTAAACATCAAAATACAATCTCGCTGCTTGTCCTCGTCTGTCTTCCCTCCTCACTTCTTTTAACCTCATTTCCTCCGTTCCCCTTTTCCTTATCCAATCCTTACTTACTTTACTTTCTCTCCAACAACTGTCATCTTTCATTATCCTCTTCCTGCTCATCCTCCTATTGCTATTCGGGTCCTCTCCTCTCCTCTCCTCCCCTATCAGGAGTGAACTTTGTCTACCAGTTCTGTGTAGGAGCAGCGAAGGGCGTCCTCAGTCCATTTGTCCTGCAGGAGATCATCATGGACGCCCTGCAGAGGCTGAACCCCGCCCACATCCACGCCCACCTCCGGACACCCGCTTTTCACCAACTGGTTCAGCGCTGCCAGCAGGCCTACTTGCAGGTAAACCCTCAGTCAAACACATGTATATCCATAGTATTTGCATAAAGTCATATCCATTTCCGTGGCCATACTGTTGACATTAGTGACAGCATAGCAGTTGGAGACAGCTGAGATAACAAACCTTAGTCAATGGTAGCTAGTGATCTGCTAAGAGTCAGACAATTATGGTATGCTGTGTTTTACATGGGTGCAGTAACAACAGCAATAAAAAGCTTAGTTTTTACAACATCCCAGGTGGTAGGAGCAACCGAGGAGTTTAGTCAGCATATGAGAGATTTGTGGCTAGGTGTTGTGCCACTGTTTGTTTCTCCTAAAAAATGTTTTTCTCCTGGTGGTGCGTCTTCGCCTCCATCTCACTCTGGAAATAACAAAGTCATTCCAATTTTTGTGGATTGTTTTCCTAGTGCTGGAACAGTATAAGAGCATTTAAAAAACCTTTCAAAACCCTCAAAACTTGCGACATCTGTGGCATTGTGTTGTGTGATAAAAACTGCACATTTTAGAATGGCCTTTTATTGTGACCGGCCCAAGGCACACCTGTGCAATAATCATGCTGTTTAATCAGCATCTTGATATGCCACACCTGTCAGGTGGATGGATTATCTTGGCAAAGGAGAAGTGCTCGCTAACATGGATTTAAACAAATTTGTGAACAAAATTTGAGAGAAATAAGCCTTTTGTGTGCATAGAAAAAGTCTTAGATCTTTTATTTCAACTCATGAAAAATGGGAGCAAAAAAGTGTTGCGTTTATATTTTTGTTCAGTATATATACATGAAGAAAATTTTAGTTTTGAGACATGTTTACAACACAAACGGCAATTTTGATATCATTAATCTGATATTCCTCTGTAACTGTTAACCTTAAATTAATTTGACTGTTTTGTTTTGATGTTTGGCCACGTAGTAATGTTTCTTTAGTATTTTCCACTGTGACCTGACTTGCTCCGCTGTACATGTTGGGAAACCGGCGTCCTGTAGTCTGTATACTACAGACTTGAATAGGTCAGCATTTCGATGCTTTCTCCCATCTAAACTGCCAAGTATATTTAATTCTTTCATCACAGAAAGACAAAACTCCGTTTCCTCATCGCTCCAGAAGTGAGACGCTCTCGTTGCCGCCATTGTTTGTGTTTTTCTGCTACGTCACTTGGCTGAAGCCGCGCCTGCGCAGGTAGTCGGCAGCGGTCAGAAACCGGGATAAGATGTATACATACAACAGTATCCCGGTTTCTTTCGGAGTACTCCAGCTAGCATAATCGGGTTTCTCAAAACCGGGATAAGGGCTTATCCAGGTTTCTGAAATCGGGATATGATGTTTACATGCGCAAACACAAAAACGGGATACTTCAAAACCCCGATCATAACCGGGATACTCAAGTCCATGTAAACGCAGTCACTGAGCTTAAAGGAATAGTTGACCCCAAGATGAAATTCAGTCATTAAAGGAATAGTTCACCCAAAAATGAAAATTCAGTCATTATCTACTCACCCCCATGCCAGTAGAAAATCGGAAAATCCTTTAAGTACTAGGGTTTGTCTGTCAACAAAAACTGATAGTCATTGACGATGGTGGAGACATTATGATGTAATAGTATATTGTATACCATAGAAGAAATAGCTGTGCATGTCTTTAACCAACTTTTATAGGTTAAAAAAAAAACTCTGTCCCAATTCTGCTTGATATAACAACCATATGAAAACAAAGTAACAAGGTAACTGTTTCACACATTCTAAGATAAGATAGCACTTTATTGATCCCCTTGGAGAAATTCAGGTGCCACAGCAGCAATTGGCGGAACAGTGCCAAGGAAATCAAGTACAGGAGGGTAATAAAAGAAAAGAGGTAATAAAATATCACATATCAACAAACTTCTTTTTAGCCCTCTAACCACTAATTAAACATGACTAGTGCTACAGGTTTCATTCAAATATCACAAAGATTGGTGCACAGTGTTGTCAGATCTCCATGATTACATGTATTTGAGGGATTTTCATTTGGACCAAAATCCATTTCAGTGAATGGAAATATCTGCCTGTAAATCACACTGTACACATTTACTGCTAGGAAATGGTTTAATCAAAGTCCAATCTTCATAAAAAATAAATTACGTAATGGAGGAATGATTGTAGATGTACCACCTCAAAAAACTTAATTCTATCTCAAAAATAGAATTTTTGACAGAATTTTCAATCCTGAGGTCATATAATACATTGTAGTCAGTGGAGAATAGAGCATATTTACACATTATACGCATGTCAGATTCATAATTTTATCTCAAAAACGTAATTTTTTGACAGCTTTTCTATTTGCATGCTGCGCTTTGTCCTATCAAGTTCAAAATTGCTCAACCAATTCATCTTTTTTTCTTTTATTTCTTCTTTTTCTATTACCAGATTTCTTGATTTGTGTCTAAAAAAAGGGAATGATTTATTGGGAAAATTAATCACAGAAAGGATTTGGCAAAAGTTCTCAGTGTATCTGCTCCCAATGTACTCTGCTTGATGTAATATGTGCTTGGCCCCCGGAAATGCTGCTTGCAGCTTTAATTATAGTTTGCGATTTTTCATTCGTTTTTATTTTTATATAGTTGTGAATTTTTGTTAGTTTTCAGTGTGGGTTTGGTAGTTTTAGTTTAGGTTTTATTATTAGTAGTATTATTATATTATTTTTACAAATATGTTTACAAATGTTTAATTTTAGATAAGCTTTTATTTAGTTTTTATTCTAGTTTTAGTATTTTTGGTAGGAATGGTATAATGATATAAGGTATTTGGTACATGTTTCCAACAGGTATTGTTCAATATAAGCAATAAATCATAATTCAATTAAAATGTATTTACATTAAGTTTTCAGTACGTCAACTAACTTTCATGCTGCACAAATGAAATACACCAGCAGACTCAACAGCAATCTGAATTCAGACCATTTAGCTCCAAATAATGGCAAACAGGATTCTGCACACACACACACACACTCACTCTCTCCCTCTCTTTCTTTCTCTCTTTCTCTCTCTCTTTCTTACTTTAAGTCTGAACTGATGTCTCCATTGAAACCACACAAGTGCACATTCATAAATCTTTGTTAGTGTATCTTGCTGCATATAGCAATTTGTGTGTGTATATCAGTATATGTGTTCACAATGTGTCACAATACCAGTTTTGACTTTGACACCAACACTATGTTTAAGATCTAGAAATGTAATACTAGTACAGACTTGAGACCTTAATCACCAACTCTCTGTCCATGTCCTCCCAGGCCACCTGTTGACCCATATGTCCTCTCTCCTCTGCTTCGTTCACACTCTCTCTGTAGTACATCCACCACCGTCTGATCCACCTGACGCCCGCCGACTACGACGACTTCGTCAACATCATCCGCAGCGCTCGCGGCGCTTTCTGCCTGACGCCGGTGGGCATGATGCAGTTCAACGATGTGCTGCAAAACCTGAAGCGAGGCAAGCAGACCAAGGAGCTGTGGCAGCGCATCTCTCTGGAGATGGCCACCTTCTCCCCCTGACCGGCCCGGGGACCGGGCACAGAGACGGCTGCGGAGTACCGAGTCGCTCCCGACATCTGCTCAGTCTCCAGCATCACCACCGCTGCTGTACTGAGCCAGTCACGTTCCAACTTACTCTGGTTCTGTCAGGCTTACGGGACATCATCGCCTACCCCGGTCCTTCCTAGTTCTTAATGTGGACTTACCAAACACAGCACACAGGCAGCACAATCAGCTGCCGTATTCCCCGATCCCCCAAAGACTTCCTTTTTAAATGTCATCAGTGTGTTTGTCCACCCAGAGGCACGGAGGAGAAAGCAGATCAGCTTCCTCCACTCTCCGCTCCTTGACTGACTCTCATTTCCCTTATTCCCTCATTTTATCATGGTTCATGTTTGTGTAACCCTGTGTAATTAAAGTGTATTCCTTCCTTCCTTCATCAACTTGTCTCTTCCATTTCCCCTGAAGACATTGTGACGGGGATATCTCTCTAACGGTCGTCATTTTATTTCAGGTGTTTTGTAGTTTTGTTTAGTTGGCTCTTTGTTTTTAATGATATCACTGAGTGAGTCAGTTTAATACTGCAACATTCCTGTCCGGGGTGGTAGGGGCTTAGAGGCCTCGTTCACCAAAAACTTGTCACTACGGATCTGAATTTTAGCAGTGTTTAAAAAAAAAAAAAAAAAGGAAAAAAAAAAAAACAAAGTTTGCTGAAATCAATTAAAAAAACAAAAACAAAAAAAAACAACAACATACATTTAAAAAAATGATGATAACCTAAGTACGGGTGAGGATTTTTCAGTGTTTGTTTTTTTTTGTTTTGTTTTGTTTTTTATATATATTTTGTATAGAATATGACATGTATGCAGGAAGGAGGAATGGGAAGAGAATCAGAGATTATTAAAGCTGTTGAGTGTTGTGTGGGTTTCTTTTTTCCATTTCAGCCCGACTGAGGCACGAGGCCAGAGGTGAACACAGCGGATCAGGCTGGACCAAACTCAGAGGCCGGTTTTCCACTGCGGGGCCAAGCCGGGGCTGGCCAGGGCTTCCGCAGCATTACTGTCACTGATTTTCCAAATGTAACGTTTCTATTATTCTTTTGTATCGATATGACTTGTCAGCTGGACTAGTTCCAAATCACTGACTTGTAAAAATGCCTAGTTGGCTGTAGACATGGTTCGGCCCTGGAAAGCCCCGCTTTGCCAAGCTGTGTAATGCAGGTTCATCTGAACACCAGTCCAAACATACAGTCCGAACTGTTAGAAAAAACCCACATTACTATTGATGAGTGGACCTGATATTTGTGTAATAGGGTTCCCTTCAGTGTGGTACCCTGGTGCTGTTACTCTAAAAGAGATGTTGACGTTCCATCGATGTCCAGGTGGCTGCTGTGGTTCAAAACCGGCATCTTCGACTTTGCTCTGGACCTCACGGGTGAAGAGTGACTTAGTAGAAAATGTACTGTGATATTTTTGTATTCCTCAAAAGTGTAGCTTGATTGAAAACAAAGTTTTATATATATATACGTACATACATATATATATATATAAAACTGTGCTGATTGCAAAAGGTTGTAATTTAGAGTGAAAAGATTAAAAAAGAACAGATAAAAGCAATACTAAAAATGTAGAGTTTACTTAATAAAGATAATTCAAAACACTAACTCACTGTGACTTGTGTGTGGGGTTGGGGGTGGGCCAAGAGAGAAGACCATTTAGCTACAGAGCTCGATGAAGCATATAACGTAGTGGTTCTCAACGTGGGGTCCGGGGACCACCAGGCGTCCTTGAGGGGGTTCCAAGGGATCCACAGCAACTTGATGAATTGTTAAACTTCACCATTATTTAATTTGTAAGAAGTTAACACAATTAGAGAATGTAGAAGAATGACTATTTTGATCATAGTTTCATTGTTATCTATCTGCCTACAGTGCAGATAGTCATGGGATTCCGGACAAAATCACATCTAACAATAGAAATATTGTCAGATCTGGGTCCAAGAGGTAAAATCAAATGGGGGCCTGTGGCTCTAATGTGGACTAAATTAGGTGTCCTGACACACGATCCGTATGGTCTCAACAATGGCCACAAGAGGGAGGGCGAGGTTCATTTATACAATTTAGAAGTCCATCAAAGAGTCCAAGACAAAACATTCATATTTCACAGCATAAATCATGCTCGCTTTCCACTAATAAATTACCAACCAGCTTTAACAAACATTTTTCATAAAGGAGTAGATCAAATGCCAGTGTAACTTGTTAAAATGCCATCCTTCCATAACTGCTTTACTGACGGTAATATGGATAGGAGCATTAACTTATTGCAAATATGTGCAAATAACATGCCAACGGAATGAAACTACAGTCAAATATAAACCAGTAATCGAACATTGTAAAAGAAAAATCAATTCAACATTATAAATCGTGTTCCAACAATGAGGTTTTAAACTAGAAAGTCCACCTGGGCTCTAGGGTCCCGTCCGATCTATCTATGATGTGGGGAAAGTGAGCAAAATATGGAAACGTCAGGTATGCACTGTGGCACTGACATACCATCATAAATCTTAATGATTATTTTTAGAATCTACTCAGAATAACAGACAATAGCCTGTCTTCCTCTGCACTTTGACAGGTGAAAGCAGACTTTATGGAAATTATTTTAGGGTTGAAAATGTAAAAACCCTGCCCGGTGGATTTGGTTGAGTCCAGAGTTCCAGCAGAACCAAGATGGCGGACTGAGCAGCAATACGCTGAACTTCACTTTTTACTCTAAATGTTGAAGGTTTCCTCCTTCTCTCACTCGGGTCGGATTGCTATCCTCTGAGAACGAATACTGGTAAGGCAGGAATTATTTACAGATTTTATGTTTTGTTACGGTATCTTAAACTTGAAGCCCGTTATATTTGTGCAGCCCTGTGAGGAGCGAATGTAGCCTCAACAGCTAGCTGTTCTTCAGTACCAACTGGACTGGGGTTGTTTTACTGTGGAGGTCTTTGACCGCCTGGACAGTTGAAATACAAATCTGCCAGCACTGTAGATGGAACTGGACATAAAGAAAAGACGATTCAAATGACGTGTTTTGTTTGCATGTGCAGGTTAGAGTATCAATCTGTCCAGATAAATAGCTGGCGCTAGCTATGCTAACAGCCATCTAGATGCATAACTAGCTGTTAGCTGTTAGCACGCTAAAAGGCTCCAGACATATTGATGCTTCATATGGCGGACTGCTGGCTGCAGATGGGAAAGTTTTCCCGTCTTTATTCACAAACTGTCTTTTCTATCCTCTATTCTCCACGGAATGACAGTTAGATAATGTGACATTTATTAAAATTATTAATAGTAGTACCGTATTTCCATCAATATCTCGTTTAATCTGAGGCATTGTTTTGAAATGCTGTAAGCTTGTGTCCTGCCTGGTTTAGCTGTCGGGCTAACAGGTTGGATGTTTTGGCCAGCTCCTGCCCGCTAGGGTCAGAGTTATGTTAGTAGTACTAGCATTGCTGACCTAGAACAGAATGGCTTTTATATCTATTGAGTCTGAAAGTGCTGTAGCTCGACTATCTGGCCATAGTTACCGAACTTCACCGTTACTGCTGTTTGAAGAAGCTAGTTATTATATGGAGCCAGTCCGTCATTCACAGTGTGCCTGAATTTTCTTGTGACTTGAGTAATAACCGAATTTTCCAGAAATGGTTACTTGTTGAAGCTTGACAACAGAATGTTCTGGAACGGTCCAGGTTACTCCATCATAGCCGAATTCCCTACACAAGGAGCCACACGATCTTTGATTATTGTTAAGGAAATCAAGTTGCAGATCCCTTGGTTGTTGGGCTGCATCTAGGATAGTCATGATAACATGAATCACCACCACTCACTCTGCTGAATGTGGAGGGAGTAGGAACAGTTTCACTGCACACTTATTGAAGTCATTTCAAATAAATCACAGTTTGGGTTTTTTCCCTGGTACATTCAAAATAATGAACATGTACAGCGTGCTGCTCAGTTTCCTCCTAGATTTAAAATGAAGAATAAGGCCCTGAAGTGCCACATTTAGAATGAAGTGGCTATAATAAGCTGATTTTCCTTTGTCACATTCCCCTCTCTGAAGACTGACTTGTTCCCTTTCTATTCTTGAGTGGAAGACCCAATTAGTGCTGAGCTGTAGGCCCAAGCCCACTTCTGTCCTCGGAGCATATTACTGATGTCTGAGATAACTACTTTGTAATTAAGAGGAAGGCCTTGGGGAAACCTTGCCCTTTGGAAAGTCGAACTACTTGACTTGGTTCCGCTTTTAATACTGGGAAGCTTGATGAATTTTAGGGTTCTAAGAAGACCAGCAAATTGACAGTAAACCTTTTATAATATCTGGATTCACATTTTCTAATTAGGTTGTTCTCACAATAGTGCCGCATTTTTGCTGATGGTTGTTGACGTTATCATCATCATCATCATCATCATCAGGCCATTAGTCAAAAGGATGGCAAAGTCTTACGCGCGCACACCAGAGTTTCCGTTAGAAAAAATTGGTGCCGGTCCACGTGTCCTGGAAGATTTCAATGTCCCGGACAAATGGGAGAAATTCCGGTCAAATATGTGACGCGTTCTATCATTATCAGTCGGAAGTCGCAACGGCGCATTTGTGGATAAACGTGATTTTGAGAAAAGATCGATTTTTGGCTGTTTTGGGGTTTCATCAGATTTTAATAAAATAAAGCCTTGGCTTTCATTCTGTGTAAGGATTATTGTGAAATTCAAACGCTAAAAATAGTTTTGAAGCTCATAAATGTAGGGTGACAAGCAGAACTACTAGTTTAGCTCGCATTCCTCATGTTGCCAGGTTCGCGGTTTCTAATGTACTTGGAAATGTTATAAATGCTGTAGGACTTAAAACGCTGTTTATAAAGTTTGTCAGGGTGGTATTGTGAAGTTTTGTTATTGTTTTGTTATTTTGGACTAGTTTCGTTGATCATTGGGCTGTTTATGGGTTGGGTTTAATTGGCATTGGGAGGGTTTTGTCGCTAAGAACCTGGCAACACTTCTCCCCGTTCCTCTCTCCCCTATGTGTCCCTTAAAATTATGAATGAACATCTGCATAGTAACAGGTTGACCATCGTTCACGTCTAATCAAAATTATTGTCGAGAGTGACACCGGTGCGTCTTCCTCAGAGTCGGACAGTCCACACACCAAAAATACTAGCCCTGAGGCTACAGGCGGAGAGACTGAAGATGAGGAGGAAGATATTTCGCTTATGGCAGACCCGCGGCTGCGGCTCTCCAGTCTGTAGAAGGTGCCTATGTAAGCGAAGATTGTGGCACCGAAATCCAAAAGGCCTGCGACTATAGGTGCCACTGTAAGAGAGAGAGATCCCCGTCATTTTTTTAATAGAAGGATATGTGGAAATTTAATTTTAGCCTATTTTAATACAATTCAAATTGTGCTTAGAGGGAATTATTTTCACCGGACATTATGACCGGAGAGATTTAAATATGTCGGACTTCAACAGATTTTCCCGGTAAAAAACGGTAATAACGGAAACTCTGGCGCGCACACAGGCTGAACCCTGTGGGCTTCACAAACACACACATTGTTAGACTACAGAAAGACACAGCTATGAAAATACAACATAAAATTTGAATGTATTGTATTTGTACGTTTTTAAAAACTGAAATGGTTGGTCGCTGTAAGAGCTAGACCACCATGTCTGCGTCATTTCTGTGGCAATCACCTGTCAAAGTGTGGAGGTAAATATAGTTCTAAATATTTTCTTTAATGATTTTGAAAAAATCTGCCTAGGGAAAGAGGGTCTATGAAAAGTAATGGAGACAGCATTGCACATTATTTTGAAAGCCTAGCTATTCCAATTCTAAAATTCATAACAGCCATCATTTGGTATGTTGGGCTTTCTGGTGTTAATCTCCTCACCAATTGAGAAAACATCCGTTAATGTTTTTCGCAAACTTTTTTTTCTTTTTCTGTGTATCATTAGGGTTTTACCGATTCCTCGTGCCATTTTCGATTCTTCTTATCGATCCAATTCTTAATCGATTCCTATTGAATACATTTTTAGCGTAAAAGACTACGTACAGCTTTAGTGGCGTTAACTTTGTTTTATTACTTAAGACAGACATTCCTGTGTACAGTTACTTTTGTCTCAGAATTACTTTTCAGAACAGCTAAGGCATATTTGGCATAATGCCTTACTTGAGAGAACAAAATACAACAATTGAAAAAATTCAAGTAATTGGAGGTCAGCATCATTTGCCACTGACTGTATTTACCACTTTATTGTGTCATTCACGCACGCTCTATCTGTAATTTCCCCAAGGGGATCAATAAAGTGCTATCTTATCTTATCTTAATTACAATATTCTTGACAGCTCTTGCAGGCAGCATCTGCTTGCTACTGTAGGGTTGGCGCGGTGCAGAAGTGCAGCAAATCCAGGAGATAATGAGGTACATATTGGATTTTTGGACCCACAGTGCAGTCGTTTGGCTTCAGAACACTTGGATTATGCTGCACAAGCTGTATGGAGTAATTTTATGGCCTTTTTATTTGTCGTTTTTGGAACTCCAAAGAAATGGTATCCAGCAACTCCTGTTCTGAGGATGGCACGGAGCTGCTCAGCTGCACTAGCTAACTGGCTGTGTGTTTATATATGGACTTAAAAACTTCACAGGTGTGTCACCCTGGTTTTAACTGACATGAGGGTGAGTACGGTACGTACGTGACCCGCCAGCATCAAATTACGTCATTGTTTGTGTTTGACAGCACACCGAAAGGGTCAAAAAGGTTGTTGCGCAGCTACTAAAGTTGAAAAGAGTGGTGTAAAGGAAGGCAAAGAAAGAAATCAGTGTACCGTCGGAGGGAGGTTCAAGCGTCGGCTCAGTAGGAATCTTTATAAATCATGTGAGTTGGCAGATTTGAGATTTCAGGCATTCAATATCTTAATGATTTATGTAAATGCTGTATTTTACACAAAGGATATATGCTGACTGGAATTGACAGTTTTTTTTTTTTAAATTGTAGCCTACTACCTTGCATTTGTTTTTTGGCAGGCACTTAACAGTAGACCTCATTTTCATGTTCTCTTCTGATTGAAAATAAAAAAAAGCCTCCAAATAACATTGGTATCTTCAGCTTTCATTCAAAAGGTAATTTTTAAGCCTGACAATAATGACTTAGTTTATATCGTGATATATATCGATATTGACTGATAAAAAAAATATATTGTGATAAAGATTTTTGCCATATCGCCCAGCCCTATATGAAAAGTAATTAAGGACAAATAGGTTTCGTTCATAAAAACTTTTAATAACTAGAATGTCACAATAAATAGCCAGAGAAAGCAGATATGGTTATATTTCTGCAAAAGAATTGAGAAGAAGAGTAGAAGAATTTGTACGAGAGTAGAAGTCTAGAAGTTTGCTCTTGGTATTTCTTTTGCTGTTACTTATTAGTCTTGTAACTGTTATTTCCTCTTAAATTAGTATTGTTTATTTATTAATATGTTCTTTAATGTTGTTTTTTGTGCTTTATATTAAAGAAGGTATTGGTTCAGGCACCGGTACCGTTTTAAAAGAATCGTTTTAGCACCGGTATCGGAAAAAATCTAAATATCCATCCCTAGTTAGGGTTAATCTGGAGTTACGATTAGAAATGGGGCCAGGTTGGGTTAGATTAAGCCGTATACAACAAATAGGCAGGTTACCCTTTGTTGAACATCTACTGCTACTGTCACTTGATAGTTGAGCATCCACATTGAACTATCCAAATAAGCTTCTGTCGACCCTCAATCATTTGAAACATTCTGCTCTTTAGGCTATATTTCTTTTGTTGCTCAGATGCAGGATTTCACATGGGTCTCAACACTGAATCAGACTTTGTTCCTCCCTTGAAAAATGAGATAGAACTTTGGGCCAGGACAACGCAGAGGGAGGAAATGCTAACAGTTTGTCATCTGAGACCGACTCTGAAGATCAGGGTTTTGAGAATTTGAATCTTTTTGGCTAAAGGGTTAATATTGGAGTAAAGCAGCAGAAATGTCTTCCCTGCTGTAGTGTGTGTGTTGTCTTTGCTTTAGAGGTACGTGGAGCAGCTGGTTGGCTCTCTGATACCGGTTGGCATCAAGTGTAACTGACCCAGAGGAAGCAGGTCAGCAATGCAGCTTGGCTTCAGATGACATTGGATTATAGCAACAGTAAAGGAAGTTGCTGTGAATCTGGCTTTTAATGACAGTAGCAGACTAAAAATACAATGGCTGTGTGTGTGTGTGAGAGAGAGAGTTATTGAATATTGCAACATTTTGTGAATATTGACATACTTCCTGCGATGTCGAATAGCCCCCCAACGATGGTTCAGTACATGTTGGTCATTGTTTGTGAGTGGGGATGGGGTGGCATTGTGGAATTGCAGCAGTCTCAGGGCGTTCATCAGAAATGTGTACCTGGAGGGCGAAGAGGGAAGGTGTGTACAGATACATGTTAAGACATGACTGGTAGGCTGTAATGAATAGCTCCTGCAGGAAGGTTCCCTACCCCCGCCCTCCAGTATGAATGTCCTGGTTGCCCTTGGTGTTTTATTTACAGGGGCTTGGTTTAAGCAGACTTTACAGACACACATAGGGCTGTGGAAAATGTTTTCATTTTTTCCAAAATTCCATGAAATTCGATTGTCATTCAAAAACATTTTCCCATTCGTCCAGAACAATTCACTGTAAATACAATTACAAAATGTTTTATTGTTTATTGTTTCGTGGTACAGAAGCTACAGGTTACATTTAGGCTACATCACAAAGATGTTTTGAAGTGTCATGATGACAAGGATAATACTGCTGAAGAATTTTGTATGATGCGTCTTTCACTTAATTTGCAATTGCTTACTTATGAGGATTGATTCAGGCACGTTGCCATATAATACCATTTTATTATTATTTATTCCTCCAGGGGACATTTTATAGCAACTTACGTGCTGATAACTGTCTATGTGAGTCGGTGGTATTGTTAAACATGACTTCTCTTCCGGTTCATTTTCTTTTTCTTCCCCCTGTATCTAAACTCTCATTGGCTGTCACACTCAACTCTCAGGGCGTTTCACACTATATAGGACTAGTCCTTTTAAAATCCAAACTAGATTTGACTGCATTGTTACATTGTATTGGTCAGATTTGTTTCACACTGACTATAATATCAAGTGGACCTATTGCACAGATATCTTGGTGGGAGTACAACACTCAGAGGGTGTTTTCACATTTATAATGCTACACCTTGCCAGTGTTCCGGAGGACTTTTAATTTGTCTTAAATTAAATTGTCTTTGTCAAACAGCGCCGGATTCCTCTGGACTTCTGTAATCAGTTCCTCAGCGAGCAAAGCCATCACTGCAGTGAACTAACAAATTCCCCCACCCCTTCCTTCTGTAGAAATTTATTTTGATTGGTTGAAAATGTTTTATCGTTGTCTCTACATCCAAAAAATTGCTTTGAGATGGAACCAAGAATATAGTTGTCATTTTGGATGTTTTTATAGGCTAGTTATCGTGTGAACACAGACATTCCATTTACTACTCATAACGATTGAAATCTTTTTATAGTTGCAGTTATCTATCCTGGTCATGCTGAGTAAAGGCATGGCTTTCTTTTTATCATAACCTTTTCCACTTCAACACAGAGTATGATGAGTAGCCTAGATCTAGGCTTAAAAAATAAAACAAACGAAATGAACATTAAATGAACATGGCAAGCGAGCGTGACCGCATATAGTCTACATGCACGGCGCTATTAAAATACAGCAAGCAAAAATAAAATTGTCCACATTTCATTGTGTGCATAACTAGAACGTTCAAGAACCTATGGGTGTATGCATTTGCTGATGCTACTTTCAGGCGTCAGTGGGCTGTAGTAGGCAACGTGTGCTGCCTGTGATTCTGTGCTCTTGAATGCAGCCGCACGTTTGCACGAGACTGCGCCTGTGACAACATCCCAGCTTTTTATCCACCAAATGGTACCATAAATCAGCAGTGTGGGAGCATTTTGGATTCCTACAAAATGACAGGGTTTGTTGAAGAAGACTGATATTCAATTTGCAAAGCTGCCGACGAAATGCGGCTGCCAATTGCTCAAAAATATCTACCTTGCTAAGACTCTTCCAGATCACCATCCATCCTTGCATGATCAAGACAAGGTAATAAAAGTAAATTGAAACCTGTTTAACTTGGCGGCAAGTTGCTCACTGAAACGTTAAGCTGGTAGGGGATTAAATATAAATCAACGAAGTTGCGGTTTGAGTTGGACTTTCAGTGCAATGTAAGCCAACATCAGTAAAGCAGAAACGGGAGTATTGTACCCACCAACATGGCTGTAATCTAGTCCAAACAAAGTAGAAGTATTCCAGTGTTTCTTCTCAGCATTGTGTCTTCCATTCGCGGGGCTGAATCAGCTCGTTTGGTGCGATTATTTACAGTACTTTCAGTTTGCATCTATATCAGGCTAGGTGTAAAAAACTAGTCTAATCCGTCTTTTTTTTTGTCTTCAAAAGGGAGCTACTGTATTATCTCATTTTCAAATGGCAACTGTTGTGAATTCTAAAAGGCAACTAGGATACATACTTTTTCCACTGTATTTAAATGTGGTTTTTATGTAGAGTACGCTTTTTTTTCCCGCAGAACCAGAAGAAATGTTGTGAAAAATACAATAAAACCTGAAATTATAAACCGTGAAATCGTGATTTTTCCTTACACTACAATCGTACCATCAAATGCTCAAACCATTGCCACCTGTGGCACAGCCTAAAGAGTATTTGCTCTGTGTAATGATTGGGCAGACAGCAGACTCCATGAAAAGTAACCTGGCTGCTAGAGTTTGAACAGCAGACAGGGTTTGGGTCTAACCCTAACCCAGTAGACGGGGACATTCATAACCAGTTTGTGCTCCTAGACTTTGCTGTGAGCTCCTGTTTTTTTCAACGTAGGAGCATCAGTGCTCCCTGGCAAAATGTTTACCGTAGAACCCTGAATAACGGTATTCCCGGTGTGGGGCTAATAACACCAGTGTGGACTCCAAGACCGCATGCCACCGGTAACACCGCCCACCACGACAACCCTACCTGTTACCAGTCTCACTTTGCCAGAACTTTCTCCCACTGAAGGTTACATGTCCCACAATGACAAATGAAGAGGTAGGTAGCAAGTTTACTAGTTTAACAAGTTTACTTGCTCACTTCATCAAGTCCCCCATTACAAGATTTTTTTTCAGGAATGGGAGAGGTGAGGGATGCTTTTAAACAGCAAGGGAGCTAGTTTTAAAAAAATGAAAAGCTACTGAATAGACTGGGAGAATCTTTGTTCCGGAGCAGAATTTGACAAGCTTTAGAAAAGAAGTGAAAACAGCAACACAGCTGGCCTGCGTGTGTGGATATTGGTTTATATCATTATGTCTCAATGAAATCTCCACATAACACACATTAGTTTCAGGATAGGTTATAAGGTCTGATATCGCTTATTACAGGTTTAAGAACAGACTAGACGAGTGCTTTGTTATTTTCTGACTTGGGGTATCAGACAGTGGGTGCGGCTGGTGATGAAGAGGAGGCTGGAGTGGATGGCTGTGCGCCCAGAACCAGCGTCTCCAATGCGCCACGAAACCATAATGCATCATTATTTTATAACCTTGTGACATCCAGTCCAATTGCCTAATGCCTTGAATTTGTTGCAATTTTTCGGCGGCAAATTGGGGCTCTGCTAAAAGACTGTAATACACTTAATTGAGACTAATTCACACCATATGCCTGTAATGAAATGTGGATGTTCTTTGGACAATTGATAGGCAACAAAGACACTATTAAGTTGTAGACGTTTTTATGACACAGAATATTACTATTAGAGGGCTTTCTAAGTTGATGTGGAGTAGGCCTGGAAATGAACTGAGATTAGGGATGTCAATGGTTAACCGATAATCGGTTAAGCACCGAGAATATTTTTGACCGGTTACGCATGTCGGTCTATAGGTTAATTTGCATACACCAGTGTTGCCAACTTGGCGACTTTGTCGCTAGACTTAGTGACTTTTCAGACCCCCCTGGCGACTTTATTTCTCAAAAGCGACTAGCGACAAATCTGGCGACTTTTTCTGACCATGGGAAGCAATGTTAAAGTGTTGAATCCCAAAGCATTTGGCAATAAATTGGTTCGGCTGACGGTTTTCTCTACTTGCTTGTCTAATCCAGAGAGGTCTGATGATCACACCGTTTCCCACACACAGCGTAGCTCCCTCCCTCCGCTGAGAGCAGGACCTGTAGGATAGGGTCCACTTGTAATTGCTACCGGTGCACGCCGAAACTGGCCTGGGTGGGCGGAGTCAGCACTTCATATTAAAACGGGCTACACGTGCATAACAAGTGCAGTTTTTTATATGCAAATTACAGCAAATGGACAGCGCTTCGAAATGCAGCGCCAAAGCTCATCTATCTACTAAAGCAAGGAATCTCTGTCTGAGTGAGTGTGTGTGTGTGTGTGTGTGTGTGTGTGTGTGTGTGTCCTTCGCATATCTCGAGAAATGTTCGTCCGATCTACTTCACACTTGGCAGGTGTATTGCTGGGGACCAAGGACGTGCAGTGTCGGATTTGGTGCAATTTGGACACGCGACACGTTCATTATTAATAAACTTTGAATAAACAAGCGAACAGCGCTCTGTGCAGCAGTGGGGCGAACGGGCACTGCACTAGTTGAGTCAATGGAGCGCCGGACTAAAAAGGAAAGTGCCACTTTCTTGTATTTCACTTCATTTTGCATTTTTTCTTAAAAATTAACCGGTTAGTTACCGGTTAATGGGTGTCCGCCTATCGAAAGCAAAATTAACCGAAACTGACATCCCTAGTTAAGATAATTTTACTTATTTCACTATACTTTGCCATTGAAGTCGCGATTTCCCATTGTCTGTAAAATGTGCGCAGTCTTGGGTCCAATGTTTCGTAGCTGCAGGCACATTCTCATGCCAAGTTTGTTTTTATGAATCCGAAAATCTGGGTGCAGAGTGGCGCAGCACTCAGGCCGGGTTTGTGCGCAAGCAATGTTTTATAAATGAGGCCCAGCTGGTTGTGAACTGTGAAAACAATGGATTTTATTTTATATTTATGTTCAACTGCCCTGTAACAGGGCCCCTTTTGTGAACTGTGTACATGAAAACAGTGGATTTTTTAATGTTATATTTAATTTTATGTTAAACAGAGCCCCTTTATTTTATTAAAGAGTAACTAAACCCCGAACCCAAATCTGTGGTGAAGCCTGACACCTAATGGTGAAAAGTAGAGTACTGAACTGGCCATCTGCTATTGGCTGGTCTTTGTGAGGCAGACACTTTACCTATTGAGCTAATCTCCTGTTACAGGCTTACTGAGGAGAAAATAACTAAAGGGAGAAGTATTGTGATACTGCAGCCTATGATTGACAGCGCTAATCACTTTATAAAACACTGTAGTACTCTCCATTAACGAATAAAACAATACTAAATCACATGGGCCAGAAAGCCGCTGCTGCACTGCTCTCTGTGGGTTGAAAGGTCTGGCCACACCCCAATCAGTGATGCCAATCAAGTATTTTGCCATTGACAGATGATGTCAAACACCTGCTTTGAGTTTTCTACACTCTGTGATTTAGTGTTGACTTACTTTTCATGAAACTTCAAAAAGGTCACAACCTTGTGGTCCAAAGACCTGAGCTTTACCACTCTGCCAACTTCCACTTTGCTGTGTGCCATAGTGGGGAAAACTGAGTAGTGGGAGGAGTTTGCAACCCACCTGCCAATTTTTGGTGTTTCTAGGTCTTATGGTTTTTGCTGCACAAACACTTTTAGTAGAGAAAAATAATAATAAAAAGAAATTTTCACGGGGTCACAATAGGAAACCTTCGACTTAATATGACCTCAATAAGCACTTGAAAACTTGAAAAAAAAAAAGTTTGATCAAACATTTGGCGAAATAGAAAATGATGTGCATACAGTACTAATTACAGTAAGATATTGAATATCACTGCGGACTCAGTTTGACCGATCTGAACACCATTTGACACTTGATATCTACCATCTAGAGAATGTCTGTGTCAATTTTGGTAGCATATGAATGAAGACTTGTGGAGATATAGATGTTAATTGATTTTGCATATTTTGAAAAATATAGAGTGACGGACTTCTGAATTGACCATAGGTTGCAGTAAGGCAAACTTTTGTCACAATTCAGTGGATGTGCTGAAAAAATTTCAGCTCTGTAGGATGTACGGGTGATTTATTTAGAATTTTGGAATGTGAAATATCTAGAAATTTAGATTTGTTGTAATAAGCCACGCCCACTTTAATCAATCATTACCAAATTTTATGCATCGACTGAGTCATGACCCTAGATCGTGTGAACTGAATTTCGTACGAATCCATGTAGTCGATTACGAGATATAAACTTTTTGCATTTACAGCGCCCACTAGTGATGGAACTCCAAATGCTTTTGGGGGTGTGTTCACAGAACACTTCTCAACGTGTCAAATTTTGGCTTAAAGGGTAACTTCGGTATTTTTTAACCTGGACCCTATTTTCCCAACTTTTTGTGTCTAAGTAACTAATGTGGACAACAATTTTTGAAATTGGTCCAGTATTGAGCGAGATCGCGTCAGCCGGCAGCCACGAAACAGGCTGCAATGTAATCCAACGGGGCAATTGTGAACCGTCAATGTATGTCCACTAAAAGTGCTTGTTTTTGCCACTGACAGGCTCAGATTGTTATTATAAGTGTCTGACAACATTATGGAAAGGACCCTACAGAGAAATTAAACGTTTTTCTTTACCTTTCGCTTGATCCGGTCTATTTGTTATATAGACACCAAATATTGCACATTTCCTCAGAGTAGATATGTGCACAAGTGTACCAGATTCAGTCAAGATAGCACAAAGCAATCATGGGTTATGGCTCATTTTGTCAAATATGTGCCATGGCATGAAATTGATTGGCATATTGCGGCCAAACGATATGGAGTACCAAATATCTTTTAATGTTTTTTAATCATGGGAGTCCAGAGATGATGCATACCAAATTTGGAGTAGATAGGTTCAACGGTGTAGGAGGAGTTCGCAAAAATAGGTTTTTGAGAAAATTCAAAATGGCGGAAAGTCTTAATATGGCGGCAATGGGCGGGGCCTATGAATATGATGTGGCTTCACCTAAGGAATACAGGAAAAAAAGAATTTTGTTTCTATGATTTATAGTTACTGAATTATGGCCATTTAAAATGTAAAATGTTGCTGTAGCGCCCCCTATGGGCAAAATGACAGGAAATTCTGGTTTGTATCTCAGAGTAGACATCTGCACAAGTGTACAAAATTTGGTGAAGGTAGCACAATGCACTCATGAGTTATGGCAATTTTTGTAAAATAGACCCCGCCCACAACCTTTGACTAAACTTTGGAAGCTAATTATATGAAAACGGTATGGAATATCAAATATCTTTTAATGTTTTTTAATCATGGGAGTCCAGAGATGATGCATGGCAAATTTGGAGATGATTGCCTCAACGGTCTGAGGAGTTCGCAAAAATAGGTTTTTGAGAAAATTCAAAATGGTGGAAAATCTAGTCAGACGGAAATGGGCGTGGCCTATATGGGTAGATGCGTAATGATCCAAGGAATCCAGGAGAATAGGAATTTTGATTCTATGACTCAAGGTTCAGAAGTTATGGACCAAAACGTGAAGTAGGCTGTTATAGCGCCACCATCAGGTAGATTGGTGTAATTTTTGTTTCCTGAGTAGTGGGTGAGATTTCCAACCTATGTGGAAAGTTTGGCTGCTGTGGGGCTTATGGTTTCTGAGGTCCAGATACTTTTAGGGCACGGGAAGAATAATAATAATTAAAGCTGCAAGCAGCGATGATCGGGCCCTCGCACTTTGTGCACGTCGGGGTGTGCGGTGGCCGTGGCGGCCGCGGCGGCAGTGGCGGCCGCGTTTACTGGACACCGACCGGTCGATGCCGCTCTGAATTTTCAGTATGAAACATGTAATTTACTTTTGCCAGTAGGTGGCGCTATGACTATGATTTAAAATGGGCCTGTAGATGTCTTCAGGCCGGGACTGTCATCAAACGTGTAAATTTTGGGGCAGATGTGACCATGTACAGTGGAGTTACAAAGCACTTCCTGTGTTGGCAGTAGGTGGCGCTATGACTATGATTGAAAATTGGCCTGTAGATGTGTTCAGGCCGGGACTCTCATCAAACGTGTGAAGTTTGGGGCAGATTTGACCATGTACAGCTGAGTTACAAACCACTTCCTGTGTTGCCAGTTGGTGGCGCTATGACCATAAGTAAATATTGACCTGTAGATGTGTTCAGGCCAGGACTGTCATCAAACATGTGAAGTTTGGGGCAGATTTGACCACGTACAGCCGAGTTACAAACCACTTCCTGTTTGGCCAGTAGGTGGCGCTATGACCATAAGTGAATATTGACATATACATGTGTTCAGGCCGGGGCACTTAGCAAACATGTGAAGTTTGGGGCAGATTTGACCATGTCCAGTGGAGTTACATACCACTTCGTGGCGAAACATGGAAATTGGAGGCCTAGCCACGCCCACGCCGTTGGACGAAAACTCAAGCTTTTACCAACTTTTAATCGTCAAGATGTTTTGTAAATGCTGTGCAAGTTTGAGGTGGATCCGATGAACTTCCTAGGAGGAGTTCGTTAAAGTATGACCCCTGTAAATGGGCAAAAATGGGCAAAAATGCCACAATCAATTCAAAATGGCTGACTTCCTGTTGGGTTTAGGTCATGGCACCTATTGATGTTTTTTGTAAGTCTGGACATGATACATGTGCCTACCAAATTTTGTACATGTAGGTGAAACGTAGAGCGATGAGTATTTTTTTTTAATTTTGTAGGGGGCGCTATTGAGCCATTTTGCCACACCCATGCGCAAGACCCATAAAATATGTAATTTTTCAGCAGTTCTGAGGCATGTGCAAAGTTTGGTGAGTTTTGGAGCACCTTTAGCCCCTCAAAAATGCGATTCATTGGAGGTAAAAATAATAATTCCTTGAAATACAATAGGTCCTCGCACCGGTCGGTGCTCGAGCCCTAATAATCGGACTAGCACTACGTGCTAGGACCCCTAATAATAATAATAATCGGAAAAAAAAACAATAGGGTTCCCAGCACTACGTGCTAGGACCCCTAATAAGAAGAATCCTTACAAATACAATAGGGTTCCAGCACCTTCGGTGCTTGGACCCCTAATAAAGAGCGAAGAAGCCCTATAGGCCCGGTCACCTAATAATGATAAAATGATAAACAAAATGGAAAACAAACCAGTGAATGTTTATGTACAAAAATAACTTACAGTGTGAGTAGAGCTGGGTATCGGTACTCGATACCTTTTAAGGTATCGACCGAAATAACCCAGTACCAAGTAGTATCGAAACTTCTCCAGTCAAACGATACCTGCATTCGATACTTTTTGTACACAGATCTAGAAAAAAATGACTATTTGTATGGTTTTGCTTGCAGCCAATCACTGCAAGCGTTCTTTGATTTAATGCGACGTGTGATTGGCCCATTGATTTTATCGGCAGATATGGGCCTATCACAGATATATCTGTATCGGCGTATATGTTTTCCGATATGCACCGATATTAAAACTTTTTTTACAGAACATATAATGCAGAAAACGATGCTTGGGTGATTTAGAAATGGTGTCATCACTAGGGATGGGAATCGAGAACCGGTTCCAGTTGAGAATCGGTTCCAAATTGTCTGATCCATCAGAATTGTATGCCTCCGAGGTTATCAATTCCTTTTATCGATGCCGGCATGTTTTTCTGACAGTTGCGCATTGCAAAAACTCATGCGTCATGACGTCAAACTCTGCGTCCACGCTGCTGGAAACTTGCAACAAGAAGGAGTCATGGCGGAGAGGAAGAAATGGTCCAAAGCGTGGCTTCATTTCACGAAGAAAGATGACAACAGTGCTACTTGTAACGTCTGTAAAATTATCATTTCTGTGTTCACACATAGCGTTTTTTGATGTGGAAAAAGCGCTGCCTGGAGCGCTTTTTGTGAGGAGAAATAAAAAGCGGATCACGGCAACGTCACCTGACGTTAGTTGAGCAGCTGCTAGCTCACTAACCAGCTGGTTAGCACTTCTAGCAGACAGAACAGTGTTGTGCAACAAGCAAAGGCTTACCAGATATTTCCAATACATGTCCAGTATAATCCATACTGCCTTTATGATCGCTGTTTCGGTAACGGAAATTCACTTATTACAACGTCCCATTTCTCCACCGGGACTTTCACTTTCTCCATATTTGTTGTTGCTGTGGGAAACGGTCCCGACCGTATATCACATCACATCACATCACATCACAGAAGAAATGCAAGTGTTCTCCTCCTGCTAACAGGCACTGTATGTGAAATATAGATACAAAATAATTATGAGGATGAATGTATTTTTAACAACTAAAACACAGCCACAAATCTTTGATCCATGTCGTTCATAACTGGACTTAACTGTATTAACTTTGTCTGTAGGCTACAGCACATCAAAGTAGGAAATATTCTTTATTTTCTCAGTGTTCTTTTCTAGAATTGGTCTAATTGGTCCAAGGTCTATTTTCATTCCAGCTCAAAAATTCACTATATTGGCCGCCATATCGGTAATCTGTGAAATTTTCCCCTCTAAAATCGGTATCCGTATCGGTCTCAAAAATCCCATATCGGTCGGGCTCTAGTGTGCATGGTTTGCTCCCAGTTATACTATAGCAAAAACATACCAACATGGCAAACATACGGTTCAAACCCTATAACACTTGGAAAAACTCCCAGTCACATCCACCTCATACACTTCATTCAAAAACAAGGCACCCTGGCTGTCCTACGGTACTGTAATGAAGCTCCTTCTTTGCAATGTTACAAACCGATCCTCTCACAAAAAGCAATAAAGATAAAAAAGGTAAAAGGGACAAATATGAATATATTGTCCTTAATGTTGATTGAAGTGGCGCTTCAAACTTTTCTGCTGGTGCTACTAAAAGGTAGCACTAGTGCCACTGGTGGAAAAAGTTAGTGTGAAGCCCTGGAATGAGAAATTACGTTCTGGGTTAAAAAAACAGTCATTTATCACTATTGAGGTAAATGTGACAATATATTATATGGATTTGAGGTCTTACTGCCCAGCTCTGTAATAAACCCAAGGAAAGGATTGAATCACAAGATGATGAATCACATCTTCCTCTACTTTGGCTCCCCCCCACTATCATCATCACCATCATCTTCACCACCAGCAAGGGGCTTGCTGGCCCAAAGGCATTGTCATTGCATAACTGTACTGTCAACTCATGGTCAAGGCAGGCAGGAATGTATGAGTCAAGTGTTTCTGTGGAGCGGTGTGCAGCCTTCATCCAGGGCCACAGTATGGGCCGTCACAACCTCAGCCAACCTCACTTCTCTGCTGCTCTCCTTGTACTGTCTAGTTAGGCTAGGCTCAGCTGGACTGGTACAAGCTAGGCCATGACTTCTCTCTTTCTGCTACAACTAAGGGACAGACATGGTGTAGGCGATCCTGTTGTGTTTTTTTCCTAAGGATGGAGCTGTAGATTTGATGGTGATGAATTGTGCTTTTCTGCCCAGCATGAGTCACTGCCAGATAAATCATAGATACCACCTGGACATTAATAGGCTGCATTGGGTTGACAGGCTGTGTGTAGCTCTGCTGTGTTTGTATGTGTTGTGGGCACGTGCACTGAGACACATGCCCACCTTGGTAAAACTGTTTGCTTTGTAGTCCACCGTGGTTAGGCAGGTCTGCCTGTTGGGCGGTTTCAGATGACCCGTCCTCTCATTGGCCTGTCAGTCTAAACCAGACAGCATGCATTGAGCAAGGCCTAGGCTGATAATTTTGTTTAGAAGAAGGTACTGTGTGTGTGTGTGTGTGTGTGTGGCAAAGTGTTGTGTCATAGCCAGACAGTAGAGCAGTGCTGGATGGACAACCTTTCCCACTGATAAGTGGCTTGTAGCTCTGAGAGGTTGGAGTGTCGGGGCCAAGCCACTCCTCTCTGCTCCTTCTGCCAAGTGGAGGAGAGGACGACACTGGGATGACTGGGCCCTCCCCTAGTTTGTCTGGGATTATACTACGGTATTCCCATTCCACGGCTCAGCTGCCCACGACGGCAAGATATTTTGTTTCTGTGTTCAGGAGTTCTCAACCAACAATGCTCCGAGTGGTGAGCAAATTGTTATTACCAGCGCCATGTGGCTGAGTGTCACACAAGCTGAGGTGAAGAGGCTTGCTAATGAACACGCTGCACTCTTGACGATCAGTGTTAATCAGTGTTGAGCTGGAGGAGAGCAGGCAGGAGGCAAGAGGGTGCATTTCCCTGCAGTTTGAAGCACTGCAAGATTGATTCAATGTGCTCTAAATGAGAGATCAAAGTGAGGGAAAGAGAGGGGGAAGAAGGAAAAAAAAATATTTTTGAAGTAGTGGTAGCAGATTATTCTGTCTAATCTCCTTGGGGCTCCACATCAAGCTTCCATAGATATTCTACTGCTTCCATCTCATGCTCCCTACTCTACTAGTCACTTAGTCATCCTGAAGCCTAGTCTTTAGCAGGGTTTGACTTCTCTGAAGCTTTTATGGTGAGATCATCCCTGCAGTAGCTTTCACGTGGGGATTGGATGGTAGTAGAAGAACTCCCTTTTGGAAGACTGTCTCTGAATATCACATAAATGATGATATACACTCACCGAGCACTTTATTAGGAACACCATACTAATACTGGGTAGGTATCAGCTTTCAGCTCAATGTCAACCGGCTACCGAAGTGACATCTGCCTCAAGGTTCGACGTGTTGTGCGTTCTGATGCTTTTCTGCTCACCACAGTTATAAAGAGGTTGTCTGAGTTACTGTAGCCTTTCTGTCAGCTCCAACCAGTCTGGCCATTCTCCTCTGACCTCTCTCATCAACAAGGCGTTTCCGTCCGCAGAACTGCCGCTCACTGGATGTTTTTGGTTTTTCGGACCACTGTAAACTCTATAGACTGTTGTGCGTAAGGGTGCTCCGATCAGGACTTTTGGGGCCGATCACCGATCGCTGGAAGCAGTATCGGCCGATACCGATCACTGATCACGGGGTCTATTTGAAGCCTTCTATTCATCGTGTAGCATTATTTATTTATTTAACTATTCTTAACAACATTGTATATTAAGTATTAAAATTAAGAGATGAGAAAGTATCATGAATTTACAACTGTTTATTGGCAGGCAACGTGCAACATATTCCACTCTCTCTCTTAGAGACACAACTTAAACCCTACGCTTGGTTATTGGGAGCAGCTTAGAGCTTACCAAATATAGCTTTCCTGTGGAATAAAATAAATAATATTTTATAAAATAAAAATTAGAATAAAATAGAGCTGCAACGATTAATCGATTAATTGATTAGTTGTCAACTATTAAATTAATCGCCAACTATTTTGATAATCGATTAATCGGTTTGAGTAATTTTTTAAGAAAAATAAGTCAAAATTCTCTGATTCCAGCTTCTTAAATGTGAATATTTTCTGGTTTCTTTACTCCTCTATGACAGTTAACTGAATATCTTTGGGTTGTGGACAAAACAAGACATTTGAGGACGTCATCTTGGGCTTTGGGAAACACTGATCGTCATTTTTCACCATTTTCTGACATTTTATAGACCAAACAACTAATCGATTAATCGAGAAAATAATCGACAGATTAATCGACAGTGAAAATAATCATTAGTTGCAGCCCTAGAATAAAAGCCAAATGAGCACAACACACCAAGTTGGAACAATAAATTATATATAGGCCTACTGAGGCAACAAAAATCAATTCCAATAGACAGAAAACACAGGGCCTTTATCAATTTACTCCAACTTTAGAGACTATAAAAACTGCAACATAACAAAATATTTTTCAATATTAATCTGGATTGAGGGAGCAAACATTCAGAGTCAGAGTTAAAAAGTAAATATTAACGTTTTCAGTCCACTCAGTGGATACTGACTAGCACCTACAGTAGCCTATATACAGCTAATCTGCTAGTCTCGGAAACCCAGCTGTATTCCGAATAACGTTAATAACCCTTAGTTCTTCTTTTTGGGAATTCAGCCGGTCGTCTTCTTGGCATGGAAAAAAAAATATCCCTCACGCCCGCGCGTGCAATGGGAGGCAAACAGACGGGTCCGGTGAGAGAGAGTGAGCGAGCGAGACAGAGCGAGAGAGAGAGCGCGACACACACACACACACACACACACACACACACACACACACACACACACACACACACACACACACACACACACACAAAGAGAGAGAGAGAGAGAGAGCGAGAGACAGACCGCACAAAGAGACTACTTCTGTTTGGATCTCTTCCCAACTCGTCTCTCCCTAACATTTTTGCAAATTTATTGTCTTTTTCAGACACCTGGTAGAACTGCCAGACCGGTGAAGCCATTTTAGCGGCGCGTAGTGAAATTGTCTCGCGTGTTTTGCGTCATCTGATCGGCTCTTCTGATCGGCCTTTATAGAGACCACCGGTCAAACTATTTAGAACGAATATCGGCCGATAACGATCGGTGGCCGATCGATCGGAGCACCCTTAGTTGTGCGTGAAAATCCCAGGAGATCAGCAGTTTCAGAAATACTCAAACCAGCCCGTCTGGCACCAACAACCATGCCGCGGTCAAAGTCACTGAGATCACATTTTTTCCCCGTTCTGATGTTTGATGTGAACATTAACTGAAGCTGCTGACCTGTATCTGCATGATCTTATGCATTGCACTGCTGCCACATGATTGTCTGATTGGATAATTGCATGAATAAGCAGGTGTACAGGTGTTCCTAATAAAGTGCTCGGTGAGTGTATATGGACACAACTAACTATGATCAGCAGGGGTTTGCTGAACCTCTGCTGATTATTTCCTGAGTGAAACAAAGTAAACAGCTCATGGTGTGCCAACTTCACTCGCACTCGCAGTCCTCCATGAACTATGAAGGGATAGCAGGGAACTGATAACTACTGAAGACGTTCAGTGGCTCTAATAGTGGCTGGCACGGCCCAAGGACAAAGGTAGGCGCAAGTACTGCTGCTTTGTTGGACTGGGAGCTAGCTAGTGTTAGCATATCTGTGTGCCTTACCTTTTGTTTGTTATTCTATCTTGACTATTTAGCCTTCTAGCTAACCAATGGCAAAAATAAGTGACTCCACGCCATTACTGAACATGTTAGCTAACCTTGATAGAAACATTTCCTGTTTTCTAATTAATTATTTTGTTAATGTGCTCACTGTTAGTGTTTGTTGTTGTTCCTCTGTGCAGCTTGTGGAGAGAATGTCAGACCAAGGTCTGTTCAAAAATCTAGCAATTGGTTTCTGCTTTGCTAATTGGCAAAACATAGGCTACCTCGGAAAATATAAATTGAGACTTTTTTACTAACCGGTAGGGTGTTCTGGTAAATTCGGCATGTATATAATTTGCCAAACAGCTTGTGTTTTAATAAAATCTCAACTTGTATGTTCAGTCTGGGGTGTTCACTGCTGGCATGTGCTTGAGGGCCCAAGCTGTGTATCTATTTTGATTTGTTGTTGTTATTCAGTTGCTTAATGATAAAGGTCAGCATTGAGCCAGAAATTACACGTGGTACCTTTTTTTTTTTTTTTTTAAATTTTAGTTTTCAGAAGCTCAGGTAGTGATCTTGGGCATTGGGTAGGTTTGAAGATGCAGAGACCAAACATCATGGTGAATTTTAATCGTCTCAGAAATTGCAGCGCAAGGGTGGATTTTGATCCACCCTTGTCTTCGACCCACAGAGGGTGCTTGTCATTCTATTCAGCAAAAATGCATTACAATTTTCATTTGCTGTTTTGTTTCTGTACTCTCAAGCATGTCAACGGTGGCTAAAGGTTTCTGAGGTCTGCAGTTCATGCAGCATCACTGCCCAGTTCATTTAGACCAATATTTACGCTCCGCTGCAGTGTCTCATTATCAGAAGCTAGTAACCCCCCCCCCCCCCCCCCCCCCAATCCCGCTGGTCCTAAAAATCCCTTAGTACAAAAGTGAAAGTTTGATTTTATGTACCATCAAACATGTCTACAGTGCCTAGAGGCTGCCTGAGGGGATTGTGTGGTGGAGGATCCAGGCAGCTATCTGTCTGAATGTACATGGTCCACCTCCCTCCCTCATTCATGCTACTGCATTCATCTCCACACTCACCTGTCAGTGCACAGCAATGGTGATTAAAGAGCCGGCATCCTGCCTCCTCCAGCCCTCTGCCTTTCATCACTCATTTCTCTGCTCTCGTCCCTGCCCTGGGCTTTATGGAATTGGAAAGATAAAAGAAAAGAACGGCTGAGGGCTACTTAGTCCCAGAGACTGCCACTGGCTTCTGCAAGGCCAAAATAAAATGCATTGTTACCACTCTGGCTGTAGAAAGGAAAGAGACATTCTTGTTGATTGTATCTATAGGGATGTGATCTTGTTCGGTTGTGAATGCTAATGTAAATGTTCTTCACTTATTCACTATAATTCACTGCTTCCACAGAAGCAAATGTAAGTCATATACATTAGGACTATGTATCATTCAGTGTTTCCCATACATACGCTCATCTGTGGTGCAACGCCAGAATATCGGCACGGCCGCTACAACAAAAATAGTTGGTCAGTGTATAGAAATTGATCTAAATCGACGTTTAATGCTGCACCTAAGAGGTGCGCATCACGTGATATTCTCTGTCACACAAGAGACTAGTCTGGCGAGTAGGGCTGCAACTAACGATTATTTTCATTGTCCATTAATCTGTCGCTTATTTTCTCGATTAATCGATTAGTTGTTTGGTCTATAAAATGTCAGAAAATGGTGAAAAATGACGATCAGTGTTTCCCAAAGCCCAAGATGACGTCCTCAAATGTCTTGTTTTGTCCACAACCCAAAGATATTCAGTTTACTGTCATAGAGGAGTAAAGAAACCAGAAAATATTCACATTTAAGAAGCTGGAATGAGAGAATTTTGACTTATTTTTCTTAAAAAATTACTCAAACCGATTAATCGATTATCAAAATAGTTGGCGATTAATTTAATAGTTGACAACTAATCGATTAATCGTTGCAGCTCTACTGGTGAGGCTGGAGCGCTCACTCAGCTGTTGCTTGTAAACACACAGCACGCACCTGCCTTTTTTCCACATCCGCTTGTGTGAGACATACATCACCTGCTAGACGGACAAGGGCACAGTCTCACCTCAAAAAAAGCTGTGTGCAGAGTCTGACAAAAACCTGATATCGACTTGACAGCAGAACGTAATTAACTTTTTTCCTCCAATATTGAACTTGGGATGTTACCGTCCACAAAGTGACATTACCCCAGCTGCTAGTGGAGTCTATATATACAACAAGTCATGTAATCATACATCGAGTGGAAAAATAAATTTCCTCCCGTGCATTGAACGTCGAGCTAACTGTGCAATTGTCATTTGTGCTCTGTGCTCCGCACTGAGCAAGAAACCAGTAGCGTTGTACCCAATCCAACAGAAAATTAAGTTGCGTTGTGAAAATTAAGTGAAACTTAGAATTTTTTTGCATGGCCATCCTGGTGGCTCAGTGATCTAAGGTGCGTACCATGTAAAGGCAACATTCTGAGTTCGAACCCGGCCCAAGACCTTTGTTGCATGGCATCCCCCTCTCTCTCAAATACATTTCTAATGGCACTTAGGCACATCCCATTTCTTTGGTGCTGAGCCAAACTGTGTATACCGCAAGCATCTAAATTGTAGAGGAATGGTTCGCAACATAAAAAAACAATTTGCTCCAAACTTGCATGTATTTATAATAGTAGTTGTAAACAGTAACTTGACACTTTTTAATCAGACGTGTAAAACATCTACAAGTGTCATATAAAATATTAAAAGCTATATTGAAACTTTTCAATTGGATTTTCTTAAAGCCTAAAGGGATATGAATTTTTCAAACCCATGTTTTGTGGAATACAATCAAGTAGAATTGTTTACCAGATGTTTGTTTATGGCAAGACAGCAAGCTGCAATGAAATGTTGGCAAGCGACATTTTGGCCTGAACAACCACTTTACCAGAAAGAATACATTTATCTAAGAGATACTTCATGAAAATATTGATGTGATCTGTTGATGCATATTAAATTAGTTAAACTAGTGCAGTGCCCGTTCAAAACGTGCCTGTCTGGAACTGGCCGATTGCTGCTTGCAGCGTTCTCTAGAACCGCTCGTGCCCGTAGTGCAGTTTTCTCGAGAACCGTGTGTGCCTGTACCGCTTGAGCCCCGCTGCTGCACAGAGCGCTGTCCGCTTGTTTATTCAAAGTTTAGTAATATTGCGTGTCCAAATTGCACCAAATCCGACACTGCACGTCCTTGGGTCCCCAGCAATACACCCGCCAAGTGTGAAGTCAATCGGATGAACGGCTCTCGAGATATGCGACGGACACACACACATATACACACACAGACAGAGATTCCTGGAATTAGTAGATAGATATCGCTAATTGGTAACATCTGTCACACTAGCATTACCGCTCGGGGGCACTTGGCAGTTATATAGACAGGGGAGAGGGGTCTCCACCATTGAAAATGAATTGAAAAAAAATCATTGTTGGCAGAACTGCAGTACCGCGACCGGCCGCTTGGTTTCCGTTTGGAGGTCACGTGCCAATCTCTGCCATCACTATGATGTCAATACACATCATAACCAGTATAATTTGTCTTATCACATCACATTACCGTTCATCATTTAGTAGCACTTAGCCTCTATCTGGGCTATTTTAGGACTTAGTTATTGCAAATCTTTTTGATTCAAAACAAGACAATTCAGATTGGAAGAGGCTGTACACTTCACCCCTGAAATATTAGTATGGTAGTGAAAACCACCTCACCTTCAGTATATATTTGACTGTTCAGGTCTGGACGTGTCACACAGCTTGTCTTTGTGCTCTTAGCCAGGATTACATTTTGCTGCAGCGACTTGACTTCTCTTTGCTGTTTCCTCTAGCACCATTTGGTGGTGAGCAGGGAAGGAATTACTGCCAGGACCAGGGTTTACTCACTGACTTACTGCTTTCAGATTCACAAACAAAAGGAGCAAGATGGACTCAATAAAAATAACAGAACCCGTTTCAGAAATATTTGATTATTCTTATTTATAGTAAAATGTAATGGATGACACTGCAGTCCATTCCTATTCATTGTTAGTCAGCTTCTGTGCTTTTTGGTTTATTCATTCTACTGCAAAACATTTGACTAATTTTACAGCTTGAGATCTGACTATATGAATTAGGTATGCTTATCTCACGATATGATTCGATACACAATATGGGGTTCACAATTTGATACAACCACGATACACTAATAAATAAAAGTTCAATGCCAACAAAGTCTGACTGTGCAGAATTCTGTTTATTTCTGAGCCACAAATCTTTCTAGCGATGGCACTGACTTGCTAGAATTTAAACAATTTAAAATGTCATTCCAAAGTGCAAATAATATAATTTTGATGGAGAGCTTGTGAAATTGTGTGAACAAACATCAATATTTGATCGTTAACTAACAGTGCAAATCGATCAAGATTTTTTTTTTTTAAATGTCCAACCCTAATCTGGATTTGGAAGAGTTTGACGGCAAAATGACATAGTCCTCTCCCTTCTGGCTGTTGAGGAAGAAGTAGGGCTGGGCGATATGAGTGAACACAATATCAGGATATTGTAATCAAGAAATATCTGCTTTTCCTGGCTCTAAGACCATTGTCCAGAAGCCCAGGGGAAATTCCATCCCTCATGAATTTCCACATCCAGAGTCCAGGCACACAAAACTCATGAGAGAAGTGATGGCCCCCCAAACTCCCATAGAGCAATAGTCTTAAAGCAACAGTGCCCTAACAGTATGTTACTGCAGGAACGGGGTCGTGAAAGCTAGGTATGGTCTGTCATCACAATGTCCAGAGCTCTTCCATCACGATGGCTAGGGACGGGTATCAGGGTTCAACTTTAACATTTTTTGCCACTGGCCCGGTCAGGCCAGTGGGTCTGTAACCTACTGGCCCCAAGACAATTTTTACTGGCCCCACCTCCAAAAGTTGAAATTATCAGCATTATCACATAAAAACTAAGACTACTACTTTCCATGTTCAATCATTTATTAAAGGGATCCTGGAAACAACACAACAGCTATGGATCCCATTACCTGGATGACTGAAAAATTATCTAATGTAGCCTGCTCCATTTAAAATAGTTCCATTTGTCAAACAAATAACTAACCTGTATATATCTAAAGTGTTCCCTTTCAAGTACTTTGTGTCAAAGATAACATAACTTAAAAATATAAACAGTGCTACACTGTTCTGTGTTTGTTGCTTGCTTTTGTCCTGTCTACAATTTAGGGTTGGGTGGTAATACGGTAATACGGTATCCCGGGGTATTTGAAAATAGCAACGGTGTCCGTTTCATTACCGTCATAAAAAAATTTCTGGCAGAAGAAGAGGAGAGAGAAAAGAGAGAGAAAAAAAAAGATAACTTTGGGCAGTCTCTTGCAAAAAAAAGCTGATGCGGCGGGCGCGGCAGGTCTCGTCGGACTCGGCACCATAGAGGAGCGAGCAGAATCAGAGATGAATGCCTATTGTCGCGAGCCTGTGATTCACGGAGACGAAGATCCCCTTCTGTGGTGGAAGTCAAATGGAGCCAGCCGCTTTCCGCTGATGTCGAGGGTGGCCCGAAAGTACTTGTGCGCGTGTGCCACAAGCTCACCATCAGAGCGGGTGTTCAGCACCGCAGGCAAAGTTGTAAGTCCGTTACGTGCCCTGCTCAAGCTGGAAAAAGTAAATACCGTATTTCCTCTAATAGTGGCCTGTAGTCAATTAAAAGCCGGGTCTCCGATAATGGCCGGGGCCGTGGTCGACACGAACAAATAAAGGCCGGCCTCAAATACAGGCCGGGGGAAAAAACTAGGTCAAAACCTAGTACATGGCTGGACCGTGTCCGTCTCCTCTCTCCGCCGCTGCCTCTCCACCGCGCCCACGGCCCGCATTGATCCTCCCGATCCAAGCCCCGGACCCCCGCTGAAATCTCGGCCGGATCACCGGGAACACATCGGTGCCCAGGTTCAGTTAGCTTCAGTTAGCTTCAGCTTACATGCAAACAACGGTGGATACTGGTAAAGTCCTTGTGCCTGTTTGTAACTGTAGTTTGTAGTAACGTACAAGTGCCACAAGACGGCTTGGCCGGCGGAAGTCTCTGGAGCATGCCGTCGTCGATTACCGTAATTATCGTAATGCATTGCAGTAACAAAAAAACGTCTACCTAACGTACCGTAACAGAAGCAGATCAGAAAACAAGGAGGCTTCGTACTAAAATAGGAGCAAATATACTTATCAAACAGAGGGAATTAGAAATAAAGATAGATGACATGTTGTTAATTTTGTACATGTTTTGTTGTTGTTGTTTCAATATTCTGTTGTAAATATGCAACGTTTGCTATTCCGTTTCTGATGTTGTTCAGAGAATAAAACTGGAACATGTATCACATTTTTGTTGTGTGAAAATCACAGTTGAAGTGCACTGCAGCCACCTTGTGGCGGGAAACGGTATAGCAGGGACTACATAAATTCATCATTTGGAATTGGCGGCTCCCTCCAAGCCATACAATGTGATTTTTAATCAGATGGTAATACCGTATACCGCGGGAAAATTTGGGGAAGGTTTACCGGTGTCAAAAATTGGATACCGCCCAACCCTACTACAATTGTAGACTACAATTGTCTACAGAGTACAGAAGAATAGAAATGAGGCCTCTTTTACAGAGAAATCTGCTTTTCTGCCCCTCTGCCCTGCTACATCTCTCTGTGCTGTCAGTCTCACCTGTATCTTTACATCATTAAATTACTAGCCTTGACATTGTTACATTATCTGCTCTGTTTTACTGCTCAGCAGCTCCTCTGGTCCAGACTGTTCCTGCTCCTCCTCAGGACGAGTCCTTTTCCTTCTTTGAAAATATTTTTCAATATTAATCTGGACTGAGGGAGCAAACATTCAGTCAGAGTTAAAAAGTTAATATTAACGTTATCAGTCCACTCAGTGGATACTGACTAGCAGCTATGGCGTGCTGATCTCAGAAACCCAGCTTTATTCCGAATAACGTTAATAACTGTTAGTTCTTCTTTTCTAGAATTCAGCCGGCCATCTTCTTGGCATGTAAAAAAATATATCCCTCACACCTACATGTGCAATGGGAGGTGCATAGACGGGTCCGTCGAGAGAGAGAGAAAGAACTATAGTATTCCTATAGTAAACTATAGGAACACTATAGTCTCCTGTAGTACATTTGTAGTATTTTTTTATTCACTATAATATTACAATAGTTATTTAATATAGTACACATTTGTATAGTAATATCATTCATTGTTCATTATAGTATAACATAATATATAATATTATATAAATAATATTATAAATATTATAAATATAATATTTTCAATAGTAATGTATTCGTGTAGTACTATACAGTTAATTATAATAATCTTATAGTAGCTTAGTAGTAGTGTTTCTATGTTTTCTTTTAATTAAATATTACAGTAATAATTATAATTAACTATAATTACTTAATAGTGGCTTTATAGTTAAACTATAGTCATTCTTATGATTTAACTATGTGGTTCAAATAGTATTACCAAGTTAACTATGATGATGTTATAGTGGATTAATGGTAAAACTATAGGGTTTCTTATGGTTATTTTACAATGTTACTGATATTAGTATTGCTAAATTGTTATGGTAAAACTGGATTACCAACTGTTATTGTTGGTAACTGTTATTTGATTGTGCTTGTATTATTACTGTAGCGCTTCCATGGTCTTTTCGAATGCACTAGTTACTAGGGCTGTACCGAATAGCTCGAAGCTTCGAAGCTTCATTCATAATGCTGACATTCGAATTTTAAATCAACATTTGAATGCTGCGCACTGCGCAACTTTTTTTTTTTTGCACGTCTATTCATTCTGCAACATCAACCAATGATGTATACCCTATTTCTGCGCAGTTGCAGATAAAGATTAGGCTACACTAATATTATAGTATTATACTATTATAGTAAATTACTTAAGTCGTTACAAAAAAAAAAAAAGATCATATGTATCTGCATTCGCTTGGCGCTCGGCGCTCCTACCAGACCATGTCAACAAGCTGATATTCCTGGCCCACAGTTAGCAAGTCCTAGACCACTGGCAACAGTAGCCTCTCTTTTGGTAAGCTAAGCTATGGTAAGCTAGGCTACAGTAGTTTTGTTTGTGACATTGTTTATTGTTACCTAGGTTACAGCCCCCCCCATCCTGTGCACGAGTGAGTGTCGGTCACACCGAACTTCTAGTCACCGGACTGTTCAGACTTTAATTTGAAATGTTCTGATTTTGTGTCAAAGTCAAGGATCTTTGGCTATTCCTATATATTAATATCTTCTGGCTGAAATTCCACTTTTCCTGATGTTTCCACATATTCTCTTTGTTTTGTTGGGTGCGTATGCCGTAAATCTACATATGGGTACCTGACTATTAAGACAGACTTGAAAGATTGTGAATATATCTTTTGTTTTAACATATTTGGTTTAAGTCAGCTTGCAAAAGTCATTTTCATTGTTTATTGCCATTTCTGTTGTAGCATAATGTTGCTATAAGCCTGAGGGCGCGATTATTATTTCATCATTATTTTATGCCCTTATTGGATTAGCCTACATGTATTTATGTTGACGAAACTGACGAGTTATATTCATTAAAGAAAGTTGATTTAATAAAAAAAAAGACTAACTCATATTTAATCCGATTAATCACTTTATTCAAATTGAGGATTTTGTTCGAGGATTTTTTTAAATTTTTTTTATGATGATGTCATAAAATATGACGGCAGACATTCGAAGCTTCATTCGAAAACCTCAATAGAAGCTTCGAATGTAAAAAAATGACATTCGGTACAGCCCTACTAGTTACATAATCTGGTATATTATAATTGTAAATACATTTTGTAGTTGGTATTAAAAAAAAAGAAAAAAACAAAACGCTGTATTAATACTATAAGAACCACTATACTATAATGCTAAGTATTGTTAGAGCCCCATTTTTTGTTGCCAACAGTAGTATTTGGCTATTATTTTTAATGGAATTATTATGTGGAAATTTATGTTGGAAATATGAATGAATATGTTGACAAAATTAATGATGCTTACTGTTATATTATTGCTTGTAGTTTACTCATTGCTTTAGAGCAGGGGTCTCAAACTCAATTTACCTGGGGGCCGCTGGAGGCAGAGTCTGGGTGAGGCTGGGCCGCATCAGGTATTCCACAAGATAAGCTTTGTTAAAAAAAATCCAATCTTCTCAAATGTCTTTATTTTTATTTTTTAACACAAAATAAGATTTAAACGTCTTTATTAACAGTTCTTTAACCTCAGTGGGTTCTTCTGAATATGAATTGTCCTGAACATGAATGGAACATTGAAGAACATGAACTGTTCTTCTGAACATGGCTTTTCCGCTTTTTGAACGTCATTTCCGCTTCTTTTTCCTGTGACAGCAGCACGGCGGTCGGCGGATAATAGCCCGGTAGCAGTCTCCTTTGTTTTTGCGCTCGATGTTCATGTCTTTCATGATGACATGAACACCATGGCATTTGTAGATGGTAGAAAGTACCGGGATAGCGAGCGCAAAAAGGCGACTGCTCCCGGAGTGTTATCCGCCATGCTGTTACAGGAAAAAGAAGCGGAAATTACACCGTGCTGTTGTTGTTGTTGTAAACGTAGTCATAGAAACAAAAAAAACAAATGACATCATATAGAAATATATGTAGTGTTCATCGTGTGAGGCAATGCAAATAGCGCGATGCAAATAAAAAATAATGACCCACAAATAACGGTGCGACCCTATAATTGGTCCGGGTTACCGGGGACTGTTATCGCCGACGGACAGGTGTCGCTATGTGACTGCAGACTACATTAGGCTACATTGAGTTCCTTACTTTTCTTTTATCCCGCCGCGTACGCATCACTTTGATTTATTTTGTCAGAGAGAGACATATATACGTATAATGTCCCGCTGGGCAGCAACTTAAAAAACTTTTTTTTGGAAGTGTTGTGAACGCAGCGCGCTGGGACGAATGTCCGCGTGTGCCCAATAGAAATGAGGCAGCCAGCCAGGCACGGAAGAAAACTCTCCATGGCAACGCTGCTGTAACTTTCACTCATTGAGAAATGTTTCTCTGCTTGCATCAAGCCCGGTCGATGTCCCACCCCCGAGAGCCATATACCCCACCGTGATTGGTAGGTTCGTTCAGCTCCGCACACAATACTGTAAAGTGCCATCCATATAAAACTCGCGGGCCGCACTAACATTAAACTTTCATATTAAGGTGGGGGCCACAAAATATCGTCTCGCGGGCCGCAATTGGCCCGCGGGCCGCGAGTTTGAGACCCATGCTTTAGAGTGATGGTAACCCAAAACAATCATGTAGCTGAAACGGATGGGATGTGAGCATGCGCAGTAGTAGCCTATGTTCACTTAGTTCTTGCAAGCACTCACTTTGGTGCCTTAAGGGGAGAAAGCCGTTACATTGCGACCAGTTGGCTGACCAAGTCTGTGCATTGAATAATGAGGTAAGTTAAAAAGCAACCATAATTGTGTGTGACTTTGTGTTGATTTCCGGTTCTTATGTTAACTAGCTAGTTAGTTAGCTAGCATCATGTCAGGGCATGTTTCATTGGAATCTCACTGTTTGAGCAAGAGAAAGCTCACTTGCGCTGACAAATTGATGGGGAAATGTAAGCATCAAAGCAGCATTTAACCCCATTAACCGCACTGGAGTCTCTTGAATTATGGCTCATTATCTTGCTTGCTAGTCAGGCTAGCTAACTAGCAAACCGTCACGTGCGTATCATATTCTACTGTCAGAAATTGTCCGGGCATGTTTAGGCAGGAGGTGGAAATTAATTTGATGGCTAATATATATATTTAACACTGCCAATATTGTTAGCTAGCTTCTTTGCCTGTGTTAACTGCCCACAAGGCATGACATGATATTCAGGATTTGCAAGATAACTAGCAAACAATTAGGCTATTTGCTATCCTAATCTGACGTCCTCCTACGATTTGTTTTATCATTCATGTTGTAATTTTCAGAGTTCTAGGTGCATTTTTTTTCTTTGGTATTAATATGATAATCTAAATTGGCTAAGTAAGGCTGTTTTGTGTGCCACCTTCTCAATAGGAAAATCCAGAATCAAATATAGATATTTATATATGTACACTTACATTCTTATGAAAACATAATTAAATGGACATAGTATTTTGCTCACAAATCACAGATTTATTCCTTTATTTTTTTGTTCAATTTTTTTTCATATTAATGTAAGTGTATTCATATAACTATAGTTGATGCAGGATTTTCCTGTTTGAGACTGTAGCACACAGGATTTTCCTGTTTGAGAGGGTGGCCCCACAGTTTTGAACTCTTAGTTTTAGTTATAATAGACAGGAGGCTTGTACAAAATTTATTAAGCCTTACAGGTATACTCCTGTAATTAGACTATGTCTCCAAAGCATGTGCACACATTAATGGGATATTTCACACATTAATGGGATATTGAGCAGTGGCCAGCTCCTTTTACAGAAAGACAAGCAAGTATTGACATTCTTGTGCTTGTTAAATGTTTTCCACTATTATCAACTGTACATTTAATTGTTACGGTATGTTTTTGTGTTCTATGTTGTAGGTGTTTGCAGGGTTCAACAGGATAGCCACCACACCAGCAGAAGGACTATTTTGATGCCTTGGACCACAACACACTACGTTTTGTTTATGCAGCAGACTGATTCAGGGGTGAGTCCGTTTCAATATTGTTAACTTTATTTAAGCTGACTTGTTCTCCGAGGCATCCCTGTTCTACTTAGTGATGACCCGAGTGACCTTAACAAGACCTGCTTCATAAGCTGTAGTGTAGTGCAGTTACAGTCATGCTTAAAAGTTTGTGAACCTTTTTGAATTGCCTGCATAAATGGCTCCTTAAATATAATCTGATCTTTATCTAAGTCATAACAGTTGATAAACAGTGTGATTTAATAAATAACACACAAAGAGTGTACTTTTACATGTCTTTATTAAATACATTGTTTAAACACTAACAGAATAGAATGGCAAAAGTATGTGAAACTCTAGGATAATGACTTATTTGAAAGTGGGTAACAGCCACTTTGTTCAACATTGCACATCATCAGTTGGTCAGACATCATGTTTGGATTGTATTTAAGATGCAAGTCCAGTAACAAAAATGCAGGTAATTCAAAAGGGTTCACAAACATCTATGCTTGATGACAGCTATTTATCATTTTATTCTTCTATGCAGGATTCAGACAGCGATGATGCCTGGGCACAGATCTCTGTTGGGGTGCTGACTGTCATCAGTGAAGATACGCCTCGGCTCTCTCCAAACCAACTCTACCTTGACCCAATCTCTACTGCCATCATTGTTGAGGGAGGTATTGTATAAGGGTGCTCCGATCGATCGGCCACCGATCGTTATCGGCCGATATTCGTTCTAAATAGTTTGACCGGTGGTCTCTATAAAGGCCGATCAGAAGCGCCGATCAGATGACGCAAAACACGCGAGACAATTTGCGCCGCTAAAATGGCTTCACCGGTCTGACAGTTCTACCAGGTGTCTGAAAAAGTTTTTTTGCAAAAATGTTAGGGAGAGACGAGTTGGGAAGAGATCCAAACAGAAGTAGTCTCTTTGTGCGGTCTGTCTCTCGCTCGCTCTCTCTGTCTCTTGCGCTCTCCCTCTGTGTCGCTCTCTCTCTCTCTGTGTGTGTGTGTGTGTGTGTGTGTGTGTCACTCTCTCTCTCGCCGGACCCGTCTGTTTGCCTCCCATTGCACACGCGGGCGTGAGGGATATTTTTTTTTCCATGCCAAGAAGACGACCGGCTGAATTCCCAAAAAGAAGAACTAAGGGTTATTAACGTTATTCGGAATACAGCTGGGTTTCCGAGACTAGCAGATTAGCTGTATATAGGCTACTGTAGGTGCTAGTCAGTATCCACTGAGTGGACTGAAAACGTTAATATTTACTTTTTAACTCTGACTCTGAATGTTTGCTCCCTCAATCCAGATTAATATTGAAAAATATTTTGTTATGTTGCAGTTTTTATAGTCTCTAAAGTTGGAGTAAATTGATAAAGGCCCTGTGTTTTCTGTCTATTGGAATTGATTTTTGTTGCCTCAGTAGGCCTATATATAATTTATTGTTCTAACTTGGTGTGTTGTGCTCATTTGGCTTTTATTCTAATTTTTATTTTATACAATTTTATTTATTTTATTCCACAGGAAAGCTATATTTGTTCTATATTGTTGCTCCCAATAACCAAGCGTAGGCTGCTATGGTTTAAGTTTTGTCTCTAAGAGAGAGAGTGGAATATGTTGCACGTTGCCTGCCAATAAACAGTTGTCAATTCATGATACTTTCTCATCTCTTAATTTTAATACTTAATATACAATGTTGTTAAGAATAGTTAAATAAATAAATAATGCTACACGATGAATAGAAGGCTTCAAATAGACCCCGTGATTGGTGATCGGTGATCGGTATCGGCCGATACTGGTTCCAGCGATCTGTGATCGGCCCCAAAAATCCTGATCGGAGCACCCTTAGTATTGTAATGGGCGATCTCCAGAACCTACCTCAAGCGCTTTGCCTCTTGTTTGGGCTGTTGTATTCTTTGCACTTAGAGTACCCTAAGCCCATGAAAAACACTTTCAACTTCATGCACAGAGTGATGCTTGGCTTGGAACTTTCACCAAAACTGCAAACTTTTAAAAATCTCCTGTTGAGTTGGGATGTAAATCATCCTAAAAAAGTGATGACTTTTGACATTAGGTCTAAAAGCAGTTGAGAGCTCAAACAGGAATCTGTTACTGTTCATTGGTTGACCTTATACAGGAAGTTTAATAATTCATAGTATTGTCAGTGCCCTGTCATAGAAGCTCTTGAAACATTTTTTTTCCCCATCACTGTGGATGGCACTTTTTGGGTTGTGTAAAACTTAATAAGGAAAAAATAAATGAATATCATTTGAACTTTGAAACTGTGTCACTGAATTGATACTTTTTTTTTTTATGGAAGTTTTTTTTATGGAACACTATAGGTTAACTTTAAATCCACTATAAGATTGTCATAGTGAAGTGTGTAATATTACTATAATAACTGATATAATACACTGAAAAACATAGACACTATAGGTAACACTATAGTATAATCATAAGAAATGCAATAGCTTCACTATAAATCCACTATAAGATTATTACTGCTAATTGTATATAATATTACTATAGTAATTTCTATAGTGTGTTCGAAAAAAACACAGAAACACTATAGTAATATCATAAGATTATTAAAAGTTTTTTCTGTGGTATTTCTATACTATAGTATAGTAGTATAGCGAGAGAAAGAGAGAGAGAGAGAGCGCAGAGCAAGTAGGGGCTGAGCGAATCAATGCGCTACACGCAGCTCTACAATTAAATAGTCAAAAAAAAAAAAAATTGTGGCGGTCAGTGCTGATATTGTGGTGGGCCGTCACAAAGTTGTCTATGTGTGGGAAACCCCGAGTCCCTCGACAGCCACGGCAACAGCAAGCAGCACCTGGCCTGCATGGCAGCCAAGCGGGTGGCTGACAATCCGTCCCTTAACACTACTTGTGAGGAATATATATATATATATATTTTTTTTTTTTTTTTTGCGATCGCCAATTTATTTCCACTGGCAGATCAGGACAGTGAGTTGCTTAATTTACTGTCCTGACGTGCGTTTTTACTGGCCCCGGGCCATCGGACCACCATTTTTGTCGAACCCTGGGTATTGTTTAGATTTTGCTGATACCGGTGCTAAAACGATACTTTTAAAACAGTACCAGTGCCTGAACTTATACCTTCGTTAAAATAAAACGCAAACGATGACATTAAAGAACTTTTTTTGTATTGCAAAGGCAAAGAAAATGAACAGTATATTAACTCTTAACTGTTCAAATTATATTTATAAATGCATACAAAACACTATTAAGAAATTGACTTATTAAGTCAACTATAATAAATAATAAAGAACTTCTACTCTCTCTACTCAAACTTTTCTACTTCAACAGTTCTTTTGCAGAAATATAACCATGTCTGCTCTGGCAAAATACGACACCTCTCCTGACATCAACATCAACATTTGCTATTTATTGTGACATTCTAGTTTTTTTATGAACTAAACCTATTTGTCCTTAATTACTTTTCTTAGCTTGTATGCATGTAAATAACTGACAGTTTGTATGAATTGGAAGTTATCGGTAGTGAAAACCTTTATGACCCGCCTCTTCTTTTATCTGATTGGCTAAGCAACCAAAATGTGGCATTGAAGAGCGGCGCTTCTGTTTGGCTTTTGACCAAAAGTTGGAATGCGCAAGGCGAGTCACATGGAATAGAAAAGCAGCAGGTGTCTCTATTTATGAGAGAGGATGATACACTGGACGGCGCTACATTTGATGCGTTTCTTGTTTAATCTGATGTTCAGGGTTATCAGTTTGAGCCTGAGTACACAGCAGAAGAACTGAGGAAAAGACGAAGGAGATGAAGCAGAGACTTCACTGCTGCTGGGCCACCTCCAGTAAACAGTGGCTGGTGTGTTTGTATGGCAACTGCTCTGCAATGCCAACAGCGATGCAGTGTCTGTTGTAATGAGTGGGACCGTGCTATTTCTGCTGGCATCAATGGCAGATGAAGAAAAGGATGAAGAGAGTCTGTCTCATATCACACCAACGTTTTGTACCTCATATGGACAGAGCTGTTTGGAAGACATCTGCGAGTGGTTGCCAATTCTCGGTGTCATGGGTATATTTTGCTAAGGCCTCTGGGACTGCACACTGTTACATTGAGGCATTTAAAGTGCTGTCATGTGATGTCCTAGCTGACCAAATGGCAAAGGATGTGTCATTCTAAGATGCAAACAGATTGGTTGATTTTACTTTTTTCACAAATGCAGCATTCAGCCTCCTCTGCAATTGCTGGTTCTCCCTCATCATTTGATTAAATGCAAACACAGAGGAGATATAATATTTGGTTTGGGAACCATATCCACTTCCATGTTTGATCGACAACCTTTGCTTATGATGGTATCAACGGTTAAACAGGCTTGAAAATACGTTAACTCAAGACAAAACTGGTTATAGGCTACTGGCATTTTTCTTTTAGTGAGCCTACATAAATTAGAAATGTATACATAGGTTTCACAACCAAGTCTACTGAATCCATTACATTATATGAATATAATGTTAATTAATATATTAATAATAATATAGGTTCTCTAAATTAATATAGTTAAAGTTAATAGACTGGGCCACACTCGTCAGAGAGCATTGGAGGTATGTTGCAAACTTGTGAAAGCCACGACTTCAGCCTCACCAGGATATGACCAGAGAGAGCAGGTGATTTTTTATTTTACATTACACACAATAGTAAAAGCAGTACTTCTGGTAAGATTCACACACAACGAAAAAAAACAAAGCAAAATTCTTACCCTTTGACCCTTCACACACTGCACTAAAATAACCATTTGTATTATAAATTGAGTATTGAAAGCACACCTCTTCAGCTCCTCAAGTCCCAGTGTGTAGAAAATAAAAGTCCAGTGCCAGCGGTCTGAAGTTGCAGTGTGTGTGTGCTTATATCCAGCTTTTAAGTCCTGGAGGCTCATCTTCATCTCTGATAAACGGCTTTTCTGGATTTCTATGCTGCAGTCTCCACACCGACGCTGCTCAAACAATGGCTGCCATTTCACTGACCTCCCTTCCAGCTTCATGCACAAAGCAGCAGCATATTTAAGTGTATTTATTCATGCTTCTTCCTCCCACAGTCATTTTTGTTGACTGTGTTATCAGCTTGGCTGAACTGTCAGAGCCTCAGGATTTCCTTTTTGTTGGCAAAGAATTTAGCTGTTAGGCTGCAGCCTAACAGCTAAATTCTTAAAAAAACTTTTAATTTAATTTTTACTTTTTAGCTGAAAAGCCACTGTCGGACTCAAACATGCAGTACTTAGATGAGTCATGCAAAGAATACACGCTGCTGCTTGGGAATAAAAAAGAAGACTGTTAATTGTCATAAAGACTGGGCTTGAATTAATTATAATGGTAACAATAATGGCTCTCATCAATTGACAGTTCATAAAGCAAAGTATTTTAGTTCCCAACGCTTTTTTTCATAACTTTGATTATGGTGCACTACAAGTAGTTAATCAGCGTCAAAGTGTGATTCATGCTTGTAGCTGGTGGGAGTTGAGTCTGTCAGTCAGAGGTTCTATTCGTCTCTACCTCAGCAGACGCTACATTCACTGTACAAATCCAATTTTTCCATGCATTTGTTACTCAGCGGCCAGTTTTGGATTGACCCTCTGAATGGAGGGCTTTTCCTTATCAGACATTGAGTTGGTTAAATGTCACTGACGCATTATCTCTCCCCCACCCCAAAATGTTGAAGCCAGCATGTAGGAAAAGTCTCAGTGAGTATAAAATCGCTATCTGCCCTCAGCAGATCCTGTAGTCGTCTGCTGTGCCTTTACTGTCTGTCTGGGGCATAAAGAGGCTGTACTGGCCTCTGAATGAAGCTTTAGGAGACCTGAAAGCCTCGCCAGCGATTTCTCCTCACTCTTTGCCCAGTTACTCCTCACCCACCACGCTGATTGTGTTCCTCCCACTAGCTCATCATTACCATGTTGTTCACACTAGTGATCATGCACCGAAATGATAAATCTAGTGAATCTGGAGTTTTGTTTTCGCCGTTTACGCTCAGCATTTCGGCACTCCCTTTTTTGGGTTTTGGGTTGACTAAACGGTCAAAGTCAGCCAAAATAATGGACATTAACTCAGCAAATTCTTCAAGGAAATGAAACTTGGAAGGATGATGCATATTGTTACTGATTGGCCCAAGGGGTGCCTACATCATTTGTGGGGGATGACATGTTTACTTGTTTTGGGTTTTAAATTGGCTTTCTGAAACCTGTTTATTATTTAAATTCGTCATTACCCATGGGATCGTACATTCACAACATAGCCATTTCTCAGTTGATGTCAATACACGTATGTTTTGATGTAGTTACCTAACTGTGTGTGTGTGTGTGTGTGTGTGGTTTTGGTGTCCTCCATACAGCTTCTGTCTTGGTGTCCTCCATACTGCTGCTGTGTGTCGGTGTCCTCCATACAGCTGGGCTGCTGGCTGCTATCTGTGGATCCCAGAGGAGTGTTCTGCTCTACTCAGTAGTCTATTAAACAGCAGATGCTCATTAGGACCACAGCTTCCCCACGTTTCACCTACATCCTCCCTCACTCGATTTATCTATTCCTCCCCCCTTATCCCTCACCTTCACTCGCCATCTGTCTCTCTCTCTCTCTCTCTCCGACTTGCATTTCATTATGCAGTGCACATAGGTCTCAGACAGGGAGTGGCTGACTGTGTGTTTTAATTTAGTACTTGGTATTGTCAGTGTTTTAGCTGCTGTGCGTGAGTGAGTCATCTGAGATTAGTTTTGTGTGTGTGTATATACCATATCAAGGTATCTTAATATGTTTCACAAAGAAAGCCTGTCTCTCCTACTTTGTTCCAGTTGTATCTGCTCTGTGCCAGGTTAAGACAATGTGGTAGACTAAGCAGATAATGAATGTGTATGGCATATACACACACACACACACACACACACACACACACACACACACACACACACACACACACACACACAACGTGTTAGCAGTGTTACTGCTTTCTCTGTACGTGTATTTGTGCCTGTGTGAGATGGGATTTAGTCTGACACATGGACAGGCATTATTCCCTGTGTGTTGTCCCAGCATCAGTCCACCTACTGATGTGGTCAGATGAACAGATGTTGATTTGTTGGGGAAAGGAGGGCGCTATGTGTTGATTGGTGTGTGTGATGGAGATCAACAGTCATGTTCGCTCTTCCTCCCTGTCCCATCTACGCAGCAATGACAGCAATGGATGAATGATGGCATTGAATTTATATCAAAATATGTGTTTGGCATAGGCCTATGTTGTTATAATTAGGGGTCCAAGCATGAAGTGCTGGAACCCTATTTTTTTTGGTCGGATTATTAGGGGTCCAAGCACCGCAGGTGCTGGAACTCTATGGCCTCATGGTGGTGCTATAACAAGCAACTTTACGTTTTAAATTTATAGGCCAAGTTATTACTTGGCCTATAAATTTTCTTAACTACTAACTAAGAAAATTCTTGTGTCCGTAGATTCTTTGGACGGTGCTGATTCCAATTCACCCCTTACCTCACACCTTACCCCTTACAATGTCCAGCATATTGGATTTTCCGCCATTTTGAATTGTTTCCAAATCAGTTTTTTCGCTACTCCTCCTAGGCTGTTCATCCGATTTACACAAAACTTGGTGTGGAGCATCTTGGGACCATCCTCTTTCAAACCTCTATTTGCATAATTGATTGCTGCAATGGGTTGGCTTTTATCGACCGATAAACTTTTAACGAAACATGCCCTAACACAAAATTGGCCACAAGTCCTTGATCATTCATCTAATCAAGCTAAAATTTGTTACACATGTTGAGGAGTGTTGCTTGAGCACTCCCACAAAAGCATTTGGAGTTCCATCACTAGTGGGCGCTACAAATGCAAAACATTTGTCATAATCAAATCTCATAATTGACTGAATGAATTCAAGTTGGCGTGGCTTATTAAGTATTACTGTAACCAAATTTCGTAGATGTTAAAATTAAAACTTCAGAAATTCATAAATAATCACCAGTATGTCCTAGAGAAGTGAAATAAATCTTTCATACACTGGTATCTACTCCCGACTCTGAAGTCCCCCCCCCCCCCCCATTTATAGCAACAACTGACTGTGATCCCACAGTGTTGTCCTCCTAAACAGTACGTTACAGAAACAAACCAACATGATTTTTGAAATCAGCATACCTTAATTAGTAAACAGCCAAAAGTTGTAGTGATATCTTGAAAACTGAGTGTATGGTAAATCGCAATGTCTAGCTGCAAATTGTTTGATAAATTGATAATGTGATATGTTCAAGATAGTTTGATCAATCTTTATCAAACTAAAGACAAATGATGTCTGGACTCTCAAGATCATATCTGTTAAATTGATTAATAGAGTGCACTAATACAATACAATCATTACTCTTTCTAAAGCTTTAAATGTAGGTTGGAACTTGGCCCTATTTTTTTGTGCTCCCTCCGTTTCCACCCAGTGGACTCAGTAGCCTAATGGTTAATGAATAGGTCTGCAATGCAAAAGATTGTGAGTTCAGATCCTGTGTGTGACACCGGTTTCTCACAGCGACAAACTTGTGATTCGGCAAGTCTTCTCTGTGTGGTGATTCGGAAAGTCTTTTCTGCGTGGAGTTTGTAAGTTCACCCTATGTTTGCAGTTGATAATTATAAATCAGTTTTCAGAGAATAGTATTGCTGGTTACCATTTTGACTAAATGAGTTCAATTTAATTGTAGCTTTTTCATTGCCTGCTCTGTTCAAGCAGATTCAGTGGCAAAAGATATTCTTGGACATTAGACCCAAAAAGATCTCAAGCCATGTGCTCGTAACTAATCATAATGTCTTAAGTTTCTCTTTTTTGGACAAATTACCATATTGTGCTTGGACCCCGCCCATTGCAGCTTGCGGCTATATTTATTATTATTATTATTATTATTATTACCGTATTTCCTCTAATATTGGCCCGGGCCTTTATTTACCTCAACTGCAGAGGGTACCAGGCCTTTATTGGAAGCAGGCTTATATTAGAGACAGGCCTTTATTTCTAATTCCCTCTGTTTGATAAGTATATTTGCTCATATTTTAGTATGAAGTTTGATTTTCTGATCTGCTTCTGTTGGGGTACGTTAGGTAGCCGTTTTTTTGTTACTGCAATGCATTACGATAATTACGGTAATCGACGACGGCATGCTCCAGAGACTTCCGCCGGCCTGTGGCACTTGTACGTTACTACAAACTACAATTACAAACAGGCACCAGGAGTTTACCGGTATCCACCATTGTTTGCATGTACGCTGAAGCTAACTGAAGCTAAAGTAGAATCTATACAATTATATCATATCGCCGTTTATTTCGATGCGCGAGCTCAGTCCACCTGACAGCCCTTTGTTCTGTCGGCGGCATGGAGGTTTCGTTGCGCCGAGGACTTACTGCCGATGCTTCGAGTTTCCCGGGGGCACGGTTCCGGCCAGTGCCGATAGCTGGGCGCCGATTTGTTCCCGGTGATCCGGCCGAGATTGCGGCGGGGTCCCCACGCCGATGCGTCACCGGGTGTCCCCGATAGGTACGGGCCGTGGGCGCGGTGGAGAGGCAGCGGCGGAGAGAGGAGACGTACACGGTCCAGCCATATACTAGGTTTTTACCTAGTCTTGTTTCCTTTGTTTTTTTCCCCGGCCTGTATTTGAGGCCGGCCTTTATTTGTTCGTGTCAGCCACGGCCCCGACCATTATCGGAGACCCGGCTTTTAATTGACTATCGGCCACTATTAGAGGAAATACGGTATTATTATTATTATTACGCTTCTTCTGTCCTAAAAGTATCTGGATCTCAGAAACCGTAAGAGCTACAGCAACCAGACTTGGCAGACAGGTCCAATATCTCAGCTGCTACTCGGGCAACAAAATCCACGCAAATTGGCCTCATGGTGGCGCTATAACAGTTTTGGCCTATAGCTTCTGAACCGTAAGTCCAAGAATCACAATTCTTGTTTTTTTCACTTCTCCTCCTACAAATTTTGTCCAATCTTCACCAGCACACAGCATATCTGGACTGTCCTGCATAAAAGTTGTCAAAAGATTTTTGATATTCCATACCGTTTTGGTACAATTGGCTTTCAAAATTTGTAGGCGAGGCCTAGGCTAATATACAAAAATTGACAACTTGACAGGAAGAAGTCAGGAACGCTGGTGCTTTTTAATGCATTTCTTACCGTCAACAAATCCTATGAAAATAACAAAATCAACAATGCGTTTGCTCTACTCCCATTACTTTCTGACTTCCCATGTTCCCTTTTTAGCCTTCAAACCAGAAGACGTTGGCTCCAATTGTAAGCCAAAAACCTTTAAATACAGCTCGCAAAGACATAGTTTCAATTGTAAAAATTGCTAACTGTTACCATGAAAAGTCAGGCTATTGTAGTTATTACCAAATCAAATTCAAATGAGAATAAATTCTTCATTACGCCGGGGACTATTTTCTGTGCTACGGAACTACTTTCCTGAGATCGACAACGTGTTAACGGTCGGCTTATTAAGTTGTTTGAGGAAAAAGTCAGCTGGCCCGGTGCATCGCGATGATGAAATGGTGTAGTTTAGCTAGTTAGTGTATCATTTTAGGTAGCAGTAGATTGGCCTGCTTACCATTTTGGTCAAACTTGTCTCTCTTCCTCTCATGGGCTATACCTCTTGGGCTATATATTTAGGAGTTTACCGGACCTCAACCCAGTAGAACCCACCGTGTTGGTGGGCTCTACTGGGTTGAGGTCTGGTTTGTTGACATCCATATTGCACAGTTTCCAATGTTGGCAGGTCTGCATCAGGTAGGCTACTGTAGACAGATCCATCCTTCATTCTGTGGTGGTGAGGAGATGAGCTTTCTTTAAGTGGAAACCTGAAAGCCTTGGCTGCATGCTATTGAACAAGCTGTCTGGTGATGATGATTTTGGCGTTTACTCACTAGGCCTAGCTGCTATTGCTCATTTTGGAGTGATTTTTCAGGCCATAAAAGCAAACAGATGGATGGAAATTCTGCTGACAAGCTTTACACGCAGTCTCCTAATATATTTTCTTCATTTTGCCTTTGTGCAGTTACACAGTGAAGACTGCACTAGGAGCATGGGAAGCTTTTAGGACGGTCAGCGTGTAATGAGAAGAGCGTATTTGGGAGTTTATTGTGTGTAGTATCTCCTGTAGCCGGCTGGAAGTATTTCTGGCCTCTGCTATGGTGAGAGGAAGGCAGAAGACAGTGGTGTGTTGATGGATGAGCCTCATGCAGACAAAGTGATGGCTCTGGTTTTAAACTCTCCACATGACAACAGATTTAATATGCTAGCATTACTCTGGTACCACAGTGAGACAATTGCATGAAATTCTATAAAACTTTAAGCATTACTCCGGACATTTTTGACCTGGGCCCTATTTTCCCATCGTTTTCCGTCTTACAAATTGGCAATTGACCTGAATCTTGTCAATTGCTTCACTATAGAGCTACTAATTGTAGAGGTGAACAGTTAATCAAAACAAATAATCAAAATCGCAATATGAACTTCCAAATCGCAAGAGAGATATATAATATTGGTTAAAACCTTTCATCATACTCAAACTCAGTAAATCCTGCACACTGACGTATATTTTTTTAATCAAATCACTTTTCTTTAAAAAAAAGTTCTAAAATAGTTATAAGTAGGGCTGGGAAAATTAACGTGTTAATTTTTGCGATTCATTTGAAATGTTTAAAGTATTAAAAAAACTTAATTGACGCAGCATTGATTTTTTTCGCACGCCGCAGCTGGGAGCAGAGGGCGTCTTTGGCTGCGAGATGCAGTGCTTTCCATACATAGGCAAAATAAAAGTTGTTCAATGAATAGAAATTGATCTAAATGGATCTCTAATGCACCTGATGTACACATCACGTCATGTCTGTCATTTGGCGATAACCAGCAACTGCGTATTCAATCCAGAGTCTCAATTAGCTCTAGGGCTGTAACTAACAATTATTTTGGTAATCGATTAATCTGTCAACTATTTTTTCGATTAATCTAATTATCTGATTATTTTCTTAGTTACATTAGTCATAACAAAATAAAAATGAATCAAGCAGCTCAAATTTCAAAGTTTTATTGAGCTCTCAAGTCTTTGAGGAGCAGGTGGAGGATGCTTTTTGTCAAGAGTTCTGCTGAGGAGAAAATCATCTATACACCTTTGTATGTTATGATAGAATAATATTGTCTTAGGTCTACATAAATGTATTGATGAATTTTATTCAGTAATTTCATGCCTGCAAATGCCATGGATTCTCTGTACAAGTAGAGGTGAGAGACCACATGAATTTACTACTTTAACTGTGGGCTTGTTCTTTAACATTGTGTAACTGTTATTTGAGCACCTTTGTTTAATTCAAAATTATAAAATACTCTCACATAAACATTAATTTAGTGTCAAAGAAAATAGCAGACCATCTTCAATTAGGGAAACGTCTACTGCATGTCGATCAGCTGGACATTCTAACCACTGCTGCCACCCACCGCTGCCTTTGCGCATTGCGTCATTGACTGCATATAGCCCTGATGCAGCCTGAAAATGTAAAGATGTGCGACGTGTTGGTGATAAAAATCCACATCGACGTATTTTCATAATCGATGTAGTCGATTAGGTCGACTGACCGTTTCAGCCCTAATTAGCTCGTAAGTGAAACTTAACATTCCACAATTTGCGCCAGACTCGCCTGTGTTACTAACGTCTTCTGCTGCCCTACAAGCTGTAAAGGTAGATAACGTTATTACCTTGTGGTATTGCAGTAACGTTAGTGGACCTGTACAGGATCTGTGCTTGTTTTCCCACGGCAGCATGAAGAGGCATTTTCAGGTCAGGCAAGTAGTCTGTCTGCCATCCACAGTTTGTTAACATGCCTCTAGAGGGCGACGCAAGTCTGTAGGCTAGTACTGTACTGTTTTTCTGTAGTGGCTGACCAGCCAAGTCATCCTGGCTAATTATGAAGGACACTTGTAGCTTTTGTTATTATTTCAGTCAGTGCATATAAAGAAAAATGACTTTCAAGCTTAATCTTGATGGTTTTGATAGAAGTGACTGATCTGTCGTTCACAGGGGAGACTCTTTTCAATTTAAAAAGATGCTATTAAACAATAGTATTTGATTTCAAATATACTTCCTTTGTGCTGATTCTACATTATTTTGGTGATTTAGTGGTCATTCTACGTTTGAATATCTATGATTACAAGTTTCAGTCTTTAGAAAAGAAAAACGATTAATCGCAATTAATCACAGGAAATTGTGCAATTACAATTTTTTTTAAATCTGTTCTCAGCCCTAATTATTAGTTTAAATCGCAATTGCAATATTCTGTCAAATAATCGCAATTAGATTTTTTGTCAATATCGTTCAGGCCTACTAAATTTGTACTAGTTAGGGATGGGAAAGTTGAACCGAATAGTCTTTTAAACGCAAGTGCTAGTCAATGTCAAAATTAGAGCCCGACCGATTTATTGGTAGGCCGATTTTATCGGCTGATATGGGCCTATCACAGATATATCTGTATCGGCATATATGTTTTCCGATATGCGCCGATATGAAAACTTTTTTCACAGAACATATTAATGCAGAAAACGATGCTTGGGTGATTTAGAAATGGTGTCATCACGTAGTTTGTCCAGCAGAGCGCTCTCCGACTCCATCGTTTACACTCTCAGCACTGTCTGCAGCATGTAACGTTAGCAGAGTAGGTTACACATCACAGCTGGGCAGACGGTTGTGCGGACTCGGAGTCAAGCGGTGTCTTCACGGTAAGTTGCTAACTAGTTTGTGAAATACATACTGGAAAGTTAATAAACAATGACCCCATCATTTTCCCTTTTCAATATAACTCTAATATAACGTTACCCCTGTCCCTGACAACGGAGGGCGTACCAAACTGCGAGTTCTGAACAAAACAGTTTAGTGTGAATACATGCTCACACATTAGCTTCCACTCAGCTGACAAGGTATGAAAGTAGCTACGTGGTTAGCTAGTTAGCTAATGTAACAAACGAGTAACGTTATGATAAGCTCGTTGTCACGGAGAGTAAAAGATGGGGACGTTGTTTATTTACTTTCCAGCATTGCGTCTCACCAACTAACGTTAGGTAACAACGTAGCGTGAAATCAACACTCAACAGACTCAATCCACCACCGCACCGTCGTCTGCCGAGCTGCAGAAAGTTGCTCTGATGCTTAGCTGTTAACGTTACCTTTACCTTTACCTTTCAATCTGCTACGTTACTGACTGTACTGACAAACTATAGCTGGCTATGTGATAAGCATGAGTGACATGGCGGTAACGAACAATTCCAGTCGTTGCATGTACAAAAGTTAAAATAACGGTTTTCCACTGTTGAAAGTTTCCCCTGAACGTGTATAGCAGAATACGGCGTCGAGCCGCGTCAAGCTACACAGAGCAGATCGAGCTGGGCAGGAAGTCAGACACAGGAAGGCATAGAGCATCCGGTCAATTTTCTAAATAAAACACCCTGTGCAGACTCCCGATCGTATATCACATCACATCACAGAAGAAATGCAAATGTTCTCCTCCTGCTAACAGGCACTATATGTGAAATATAGATACGAAATAATTATGAGGATGAATGTATTTTTAACAACTAAAACACAGCCACAAATCTTTGATCCACGTCGTTCATAACTGGACTTAACTGTAGTAACTTTGTCTGTAGGCTACAGCACATCAAAGTAGGAAATATTCTTTATTTTGTCAGTGTTCATTTCTAGAATTGGTTGACCATGTATAATAATGTTAAATATTCTTTAATAAAGTTATTTGTTTAAGAAAGCAGCCTTCTGAGTACCTTTGCGTAGTCATATCGGTGCAAAATCGGTGCACAATCCACATGGAAAAGGTCTATTTTCATTCCAGCTCAAAAATTCACTATATTGGCCGCCATATCGGTAATCGGTGAATTTTTCCCCTCTAAAATTGGTATCGGTATCGGTCTCAAAAATCCCATATCGGTCGGGCTCTAGTCAAAATTTACTAGTCATTTAAACTAAAAAAAGAGCGTTTTTTTCTGCTGTGGGTCTAATTGTTAACAGGCTCCAGACCAGTGTTGGGGGTAACGAGTTACGTAATATAACGCGTTACGTAATATTATTACTTATCTGAGTAACGAAGTAGTGTAACGAGTTACTGTTTTAAATCAAGTAATAATATTACAGTTACTTTTGTACGTACTGTAATAATATTACTGGTCATGATGATTCAAAGAGCAACTGAAATATATCCTCATGTCTTTTTTCTCAGCTGTTGTAGGTCTGATCTAACCTCGTTTGCTGTCCCCGCGCATGCTCCATCGCCCGTTCTATAGTTCACTATAGCGCCCGTCATTTTTAAATGGTTTAAAATGTACCAAAAACAGAAAATCAAGTTATGAGCTTTGTTTTATATATACTTCAAGTTGTCATCAATGAACCGGAACCGGAATATATATGTGGTGACACTGACACGTTTGATTTTCCCCGGGTTTAACTGTCCTCCAGCGGTAAAAATGGCTTCGCCGGCTAAGCGTCACGCTTTTAAAACCTTCTGGAAGCTGTCAGATTGTGCTGTGAGACAGAACCTGACCGCCGCATACAGTGGAAAGTTACGAACGACATTGTGAGTTGAAGTCCTTTGATTGAAATCGCTTGTTCTTGTTCGATAAAACAAGACACAAGATCACCTTCACTAAACAGCGGGACCTACCTGCTCTCACCGCCGGAGACGGACGCTGTTTTCCGGGAGGCAGTGCACCGAAGAGTCGGTAGGAGGATTGACCGGGTTGCGGCGACTTTTCTCCATATAAGTTTGGCGACTTTTTCCATATTTGTTTGGCGACTATTATTGTCTGATGTTATTACTGTGTGGGTTGAAGCGCTGGAGGTTTTGTATGTATTTTGAAAGCTTATTGTCAGCCAAGATAGGAAGGATCTGTTTTGTTGTCATACTGTGAATATTGACATTGAAGTAAGGAGACGCCCTGAATCGCCTTGCCATGTATTTGGTACCAAATTAAAGGGGAAGTTGTGTTTTTTTTACATGGAAAAATGTTTGAGTTATAGCTGTTAGTTTGGAATGAGCAAGAAAATACAGCAACATTCTAGAATTCTATTGGGTTCTAGAGAGCAGCTTTAAAAATTATTTTGCCTACACACAATGTTATTTTATTTTTCAAGAGCTCACTGTGAGCTTGTAGGCATTATGCTACTTAATCCTCATTTAGGCACTTTATTTTATTTACTCATTTATTGTTTGTTTACATCTGCTGCCAATCATAAGTTCTTAATTAGGAGTGAAGAGGTTGTTTTATCTCTTTAAATAAAGAGTTAAAAGACATTATTTTGTGCCTGTGTCCGATTTTCAGTACCCTACCACCGGTTGGACTTATCAGCATAATTGCCTTGAGTGAAAGAACTAAAGTGATATAACTAGTAATATAACTAGTTACCATATACAGAAAGTAATAAAGTAACTTTATCACACTACTTTTAATAAGGAGTAATAAGTAATAAATAATATATTACATTTTGAAAGTAACTTCCCCAACATTGCAGACCAGTCTCTCACCTGAGCATGTGGATATGCTTATATCCCTTAATAAAAAAAGGGCAAATATTTTGTGCTGTTCATCATTTTTAAAGAGATCTATGTTATATAAGATTGCAAAATGTATGATTAAGCTGGTTTACATGTGTTTTTACAAATTGAGCGTAGGCCTAAAGTCAGTGTTTTAAATGAGAAACATTGTTTTAATCAAAAAATAAACAGATAAGAAGTACCTTGAATGCAAAAAGTTAGTTTCTTAATGCTACATATAAGTGCACAAATGAACAAAAGTGCGAGCACAGGACTTGGTTCAGCATATGTCATCTTATTTTGTGATATAGTCGTAGGGTCCTAATTATTAATTCTGTTATTTTTTTTGTCAATTTTGCTCAATTTTTATATCAAGAAGTCAAAAAAAAAATGAACTACAACTATTTCCCCAAAATCTTGCTGTGGCAATTGCATGATCACTGCTACCTGCATTTTGATCAGTCTGTGTCAGTGTGTGTTGTCAGGTTTACTCTATGGAGGAGTATGTTTGTATGTTGTGTTGTCATGTTAACCGCGTTCTGTAGTGTCTAACCTGGTCAACCTGCCATGACCTCTCTGTCTCCATGGAAACCAGCCGGTTGGGTTAGAGGGGATTCTGGGAAGAGCTGCATTCCGTTGAGTTCATGTCTGAACATGCTGCCATAACCCACCACTTACAATATGCCTCCTTTCCTCTTCTTCCTCCACTTTCCACCTCTCCACTCCTCCTTCAAAGGGGTAACAAGTGAAAACTGACTTGTTGCTAGTTTCAAGCTCTCCAACTGTTTTGTCTGTGAAGCTCGCCAATGTAACCATTAAAGTATCAAACCCAAGTATATCAATTGTACATTTACAATTTCCAGAAATTCCCAACATCTAGGATAAGCTGATGACAACATCACACAAGCAACAAGACCCAAGGCAACCCGTTAAGGCATATTCATAATTTTAGTCACAGAGGGGGTGAATCATGAAGTGCATGGCATCCACTTTGCAGAGGCTGTGCAGTTTTTAGAACGACTCAGTTGACTTGCGCATCACTTACATTCAGGCAGCCACATTGCATCAAGTGGGAATCAAACTGTAAATCCCCAGCTCAACAAAATATTTTTCTTTGCCACAGTCAGCCAACTAGACTGATATGTTTGTCAGAGTACTATTTATAGTTGACTGAGGAAAGTAGAGGTGCACCGATACTATCTGCAGTATCGGTATCGGCTCTGATCCAGGTTGTTCCAACACCGATACTTAATGACATGCTTAATAAACAATAGGCCTATTGTCGATGGAAAGAAAGATGTCTGCAATGTGGCACCTCTTCCACTGAGTTTGAAAAATGTAGGAAAAGTTCATTCTGCTTTCTAAGCAGCTACCGGGACATTAATGTATCCATAGTGTCGGTGCAAGATTGGGTCTATCAGGTACGTACATTACAGTTCAGTAGTTATATGCCTACCTTAGCTAGCTATCGTAATAGCAGCATCTTGTAGACTGCACAGCTGTGCATTGGCACCATTTCTATGGCTACCACGTGCAGAGTGCCAACTGTTTTTTCCCTTCACATTAGGCGCGACGAGTGCCACGGAGAGGCAGTGCGAGTCTGCATACGTTTGTCGCGTCCCATATAAAAAGCCCTTTAGGTATGTATACCGAACCTCAAAAACTTTCAACAATGCACTAGTTTCTCGGGAGCCAGTTTGAAAGTGAGATGTCTTTGTTTGTGAAGGTACTGCAATAGATTGATTTAGCCTACACAGAATTAAGCTTGCGAATACTTACATGGCAATCATTGACAGTGGTTCTGTGGCTCACTGTAGCCTGTACTTTGATCATTTACAAAAGTTTGTCTTAGTGCACAGGCTGGAGAGAGTGGGCGCGGAGAAAGGCAACTAGCCAGGCATTGGAAGAGCTGCTGGTGGACTTTTTCAATGAGCTTTCATGCGAAACTCTGAGTGGGAGGTTCGATTTACTTGCACCAGTACATACCATTGCAGACTCGGTATGTTTCGAGGTTGAGAACGATTTATTCAAAATGATTTGTTCGTTCTTTTTCACGCAGCAATACAATATGCTCTCACATCCTTCTGTTGCCTTTTTTGATTTTGAATGATGAATGAGAGGAGGAACCAGGCTAGCAGTAAGAAGATGAGGTATGTGACTGTTCAGATGGGGAGAAAGAATGCCTCTTCTTTTGGTCTTTGTTGGGATGAACTGTGGTGCTGCTACTGACGACTGTGAAGGTGGGGAGGTTTGTGGCTGCTCAGGTGGAGTTGGAGGACAGGGCCTTCCTTTTCTTCTTTTTCTCTTCCTTTCTCTGTGACTGACCAGACTCATCATAAGCAGTACTGCTAGGCCAGTACCCCTATCCACTGCTAGGTTCACTTGTTTTTCCCATAGAAACTGAAATGAAGTTTCCATGACCAGTGTTGTTGTCCAGAATATCCTGACAACATTGTAATCAGTGTGTCGTAGCTTTTATAGAATATAAGAGCTAGTAGATTTTTCCTGTTGATGTCCATTACAAACAAGATGCAGGCTTTCTGGAGGATTCTGACATGTTATCCAATGGCTCTAACATACATACTTTTGAACCCAAAGACAGTTTTATTTACTTGCAAGTCGGGATCTGCATTATGTAACATATCACATTAGTGTTGGCCAGGAAATGTGAGGAACAAACTGGATTTAAATGAGACCAGTTCTCATTATTAAAAAAGTATTTGTGTGATTAGATTATCTCATCTCAGTTATTTTGTAGTAATTTTGACAACTTGATTGTGATAATAAAGCTATTACATGTCAAATTTAGTGTAAATGTGTATCCAGAGGCCCTGCTGGGCGGTGGATCCTGGTCCAGGTTTGTTACGGTCCACCCTCCTCTCTGATGGCGTCTGCAGCCTCTGCAGCAGCTAATAATTCATGAGTCATCCCAACTCTGATCAGTTGAATTATTAAATTTGAACCAGCTGTATGAACACAGCCCATGCTGGTCGGCCCATCGACAAGAGACGCTATCCTGTCAAAAAATAATCCATGATGCTGAACAGGCTAGATAGGAGCAGTAGGTGCTGAGCACAGATATAAATACACAATGTGAATAGGAAATGGACAAATATATATATATATATATATATATATATATATATATATATATATATATATATATATATATATATATATATGTGTATATATATATATATATATATATATATATATATATATATATATATACACACATTCTCTCTGTCTCTCTCATACACTTGTGCCCTGCCTCCTAAACACACACTGACATACAGTACATAGAAATAGAAATGTGTGGGCAGGCTTGCACTCTGATTGAAAATGGAAACATCAAAATCACACGTTAACTGATTCTCTGTCCTCTCTCCCCTCCAGTTAGAGTGATTAATTCCCCCAGTGCTGGATGATAATACGGCACAGCCTGCTCACTCAGTCCAGTTCATTTATAGAACATTTTTAACACACTGGAGTGTCACGTTGGATAGTCCAAAAGTGCTTCACACAAAATACGGGACACTAAAAGAGAAAAACAAGGAGAAATATAGCCTAGCTGCAAGCAGCAATGAGGCAACCAGGAACAGCCTAGCCGTTTAGTCATGAGGGTAAAAAGGCGGCAAAAAATGAAATCTGTCAGGCCTAAATAATGTCTTTAAACTGTTAGAGGAACTCTTAGATCATAACAATAGGCTGCATTAACATTAGCATATCAGCAATTGTCTATTAGCATGAAAGATTAGCATAGTAGTATGAGTAATCAACAGGCATCATACAATGAACTATTACCATATTACCTATTAGCAGAAGTAAAAATTATATGCAGAAGAAAAAGATCATACTAAATACAGCAACTGTTGACAACGTGGGACAATCAAATGATTACTAAGTCCAAAATGTATTTGCTCGCCTCATTAATGAACATGTGCCTAAGTCTATCATAACTGCATTTTGGGTGGCCCCTACCTGTTGGTTGCCATCTACTGCACAGTCCATGGCCCTGCCACTGAATAGCCTTCATTCAGTGGAGCTGAAACTTTGCACACATCATCTTTGCATAAAGGCCCAACAAGATCTAATAGGATACAGAATTCAATGGCATTTGCCCAATAGGTGGCGCTATGTGCTTGCATCTCGTTAATTGCTGCTTGAAGCAAAGAGACAACCTGCAAGATCCACTTCAGACTGTAAGAGACAAGTTATTCTTGGTGAAAAGGGAACAGGGAGGTTTTTGGAGGTGAAATGAAAAATGAAAAGATGGAGAGGTATGAGCTTACATGAAGATGTAGGAGCTGTAGAAAAGGCTGCTTCCCATCAGTCACACTGGTTTCTCATTACCAAGCTCTCTGGGAGGAACTGGCTATTAACAATCGAAATTCACTGGAGAGACAGACAGAGAGAGACTGACAGTACAGCAGAGTTCCCCCACATATATGATATCACACTCTGTAACAAACTTGTACTATGCCTGACCATATTAACCAGCTGACATTTATCCAAAGGTGTCTTTCATCAACATTAGTGGTGTGCAGTATATTGGTAGAAGCGATACACAAGTAGAAATATATATTGCCCATACTGTTTGTACAGATCAGCCAGAGAAGCTGCAGGCAAACCATGGTTGAACATGAGTCATGCGGATGTATTTACATTATACAGACTTAACGTCAAGCAGTTTGTCAATCGTCACAAAATTGCTGAAAACACGTGGGTAGAGCTGCTTTACGAGTAGCATTCATGTTTGTTTATATAAGCAGAGACATAAAGCTTGAAGAAAGTGGAGAAAGTGGACCTAATTTCCGATCAAATGAAAGCCAACAGAACAAAGATGAAGTGGACGTGGTTTGGTTATAAAACACCATTTGCAAGCTTTGTCTTGCGACTGTCATTGTGTGGGGTGGAAACACCAGCAACCTATTTTACCACCTGAAAACGAAATGTGTGTGTGAATATGAATATTGTTGCGTTTCTCTTTCAGTTTTAACTAAAAGTGTACATGATTGTTCCAAATAAAAAAAAGTTAGAATAGTTAATTGAATTAACAAAATATTAAACCTTCAATAAGCGATATCAGACCTTATAACTAATCCTGAAACGGTATGCTATGTGGGGATTTCATAGAGACATAATGATATAAACCAATATCCACACATGTGGGCTGTGTTGCTGTTTTCATCTCTTTTCTAAAGCAATTGGTCAAATTCCGCTCTAGAACGAAGCTCCTCCCTCTAGTGGTCAGAAAATTTTGCTTATTGCAGCTTTAAAGCAATATTCCACTTAGTTTTAACATTTATTATTCGGCATTTATACGGTTATCCGCCATGAAAACCATAATATAAACTACTCACCAAGATCGGATGCAGCTGGACGAGTTTGTAGTGTTCATATTTTTACTTCCCATTCAGTTAAATGGGACATATTCAACAATTTCACATAGTCCTTTTTAAACGAACCAAAGTGGACCAAAAAGTGGACCAACAGAAAAGGGACTCAGTTCTTTTTGCGTTCACATTGTCAGTTCATTTGAAAGAGGACTCGATTCTCTTTCTGGTCCACTTCAGCTCTGATGGGGCCTCAGTCCTCTTTCTGTTCACACTTCCCCCTTCAATTACATTTTTAGGGTTGGCACAGGCGCTTCCACACAGAATACTGTCCAGTACGTTGTAAAAGGGGCATGTGTCTTTTATGTCAGAGGATTGTCCGCTTTTTCTCATTTTATCGCGTGGTAAAGTACTTTTTGACGTAGTTTTTTTACTGCCGTTTTTTTACACTGCAGTGTGGTCCTAATGAAGCCCCTCACTTTCATATGAACTGAAAATTGGAGGAAAACCTTAGCGTTTCTGTGCGTTGTAGACAGTTGCCTTTTGATGTGTTCTTCGTTCCATATCTGGAGAAGTGCAGTAGTTTCTTCCTCGGACCAAACTACCCCTCGTCCACTAGTCTTGCTAGCGTTACCAGCGGCCATGGTTCCGTCTATTTGTTTTTTCAAGCGTCCCCATGGATGTATTAAACGTCCCAGTGCAATAGCATGTGATCTGTCTACGGCAAGCCTAGAGGGCTAAAATACAATGGCAAAGGGCGAAGTGAACGTGAACCTGGAGCGCTTTGTGTTCATAATGCGCAGGTTAAGCGAACCGCAACACGGACTTGAAGCGAACCGTACTCAGACCACCTCCCGAGGAGGTCTGAGTACGGTTCGTTTCAGAGGGGTCTGAGTTCTTTTGGAGTGTTCACATATGCGCCAAAAATGCTGACTAATCGCTCTGAGTTCATTTGGAGGGCTGAAAGGGACCAAGTGTGAAAACACCCTCAATTGACAGTTGGTTGAACAGTTTAGAACATAATTTCGGCAAATAGCATTTTTGTTGATGGAAGAGAACATAGCGGAGGGATACCATTTAGGAGAGATAGTTCCTGTTTGGTAGACCGGATCTACTTTTATTTTTAAATATTAATTTTAGTGTATAGGGATACGAGTTTGGTAGAAAATTGTTTAAGATATAACCCTACATGTTCTTAAGTTCTACAATGCATGATTTCATATTTATCAATAAACATGTCAGCAACTTTGCCCAGCCAGCCAAAATTGCACTACAGTGCAAAGTACAAAAGTAGTGCAAATTGTCCATGTGGATGATTAATATCAGTATGAATAATTGAGTCAATCTGCACAATCAGGTGCATAGAGGGAATGGATGAGTAAATGGGTAAATATGTGGATAAATATTAACTTTTTTTAAAAAAATACTTAGCATGGTTAGCATGGTAATGATAGTAATAGTAATTATCCCTGTTGACCGCTGGCTGAACTGAGCCTTGCCAGCTTGCGTGTCTGCTAGTGCAAATTTCCCTGCCTGCTGTGGGAAAATGTGTGTGTGTGTGTGTGTGTGTGTGTGTGTGTGTGTGTGTGTGTGTGTGTGTGTGTAATATATACAGGAAGACCATTATAAAAGTACTTTTCCTGCCTCTAGTTATTGGTCTTGTTAGTTCAACTGTTGATGCAACTATAAATCAATTGGCTGCCAAATTCCCTGGCCAGACACACACACACACACACAGGCTGTGTAAGCCTTGCCCCTGCATATCTACTGAGCACAACAGCTGGGATATTTTGCATATATACTGTATATATACAGTATATACCACAGCCATTTAATAATTTTATATTGGGGATGGATCGATCAACCACTACTCATCAACCACTGAGAGACATTTTAAATAGGTCATAGGTGATTGGTCCATCACCATTTCAACTGCCCAATCAGATTCTGCACCTACATTTGACATGCTCATGTCATTTATTCATAACAGAGAACAGGTCCATCTGTTCTTTCAGTTGCCTTGCTGTTTTTAATCTTGTAGAAAAACTTGGACATTTAATTTCACTGCTTTCTCAACAGTTTGATTATTGGATTCATTCACGATTTTCACCCGGTAATAACCACTGACTGCTCACATATATATTCATTTCTGATGTTGTGTTATGAATTTCATAGCCTATATGAATAGAAACAGATTAATGTATTGGGACAGAACGAAAACCTTTTTCACCAAACACACACTAACATGTACTAACTCTGTTTGGATAAAAAATGATTTATTTCCACATGGTTAGGCAGCCATAGGAACAGTCTGTTAAACACAAGGCTGTTTCTGCTGGCTGGGCACTAGGGCTGCAACTACTGGTTATTTTGGTAGGCGATTAATCTGGTGACTATTTTTTTTTATTTTTATTTTTTTGATGATTAATCTAACAAGTATTTTCTTAGTTCCACTAGTCATAACCAAAAAAATGAGTCAAGCAGCTCAAAGTTCAAAACTTTTATTAGTCATGTCTTTTAGGAGCAGCTGGAGTAACTGCTAACCGAGGAGAAAGTCATCCACACACCTTTTATTTGTGACTAGGAAAAAAGGGAAAAGAAAACAGTAAACTTCATTAGAATAAAAAAAAAAAATGTGTTTTTACTGAAGCTCTTGAAGGATTTGCCTTCATTCAAAATTCTAAAGTACTCTTCACATAATTCATTTAATGGCAAATAAAATTAGCAGATTATGGATATATGGCAAATTTTTATGAAAAGGTTTTGTGTGGAAATGAGAGCTCTAGGTGTCCTTATCCTCTCAGGTTAATGGTGATCTCACCAGAGCTATCAGCACATGTTCAGGTCTGCAGTCAAGGTATTCCATCACTAATAGCCAAATACGCACCAACTGCTATCTGGTGCAGATGTGGCTCCGGGATGCTGTCATTTTCAGAATCAGAATCAGAAATACTTTATTGATCCCTGAGGGGAAATTGGGTTTCGTTGCAGTTGCTCACATTCTAGAAGATAAATATATATAGGCATAGAGAAATTATAAGAAAAATAGAAATAAGAAATAAATATAAAAATGTGTAAAATATGTGCATTATACTACAATAAAATAAAAATATGTAAAGTATGTGCATTATACTACAATATATAACAACAATAATATAGAAATAAGAAAAATAAGAAATTTGTGGGTGGGTGTGGGGGAGGAGGAGTAGGAAGAAATCCCTGACCTGGGCCTTTCACTCCTGCTTTTTCCTTCCCCTTTGTTTTGAATTATTGCACAAAATTATTACCGGAATCAGTATTGCACAGTTTAAAATATAAGTTATAAATTATGGGGTTATTAAGCTGCTGACAGGGGTGAAATAAGTCCAAGGTGTGTCTGACAATCTGAGGGAGGAGTTGAAAAGTTTGATGGCCACAGGCAGGAATGACTTCCTGTGGCGCTCTGTGGTGCATCTCGGTGGAATGAGTCTTGCACTGAATTTTAAATGTTGATGTAATGCTACTGTGGAAGGCCATTCTGTTTTGCAGATTTTACACTCTGCTGTTTTCTTGGGTTTAGATTTGAAATATTCCCAGAAATTGTTGGCTTACATTTTTTTGCATCCGGTTGTATTTTCAGCCATCTTCAATGAAGGAAATGTCGTCCTTGCGTCTCTGGTGCATGTCATCAGTCAACTAGAAATTTCAAGCAGTGCTGCCACCTAGTGCTGCCTTTGCGCATTACATCATTGACTGTTGAGACACATCTTTCATTCATGCAACCTGACAATTTAAAAATAACATTTGCATAATCGATTTTGTCGATTACACTTTTACATGATGTGTTAGTAGAAAGTCCAGCTAAAATGCATCGTTTCAATCAGCGATCTGATCGGTGATCAGTTGGTCACACTGGTACAGTCTGTATGCTGTGTCTGTACCATGTGCTGTCTGTCTGCGTATCTACTGTTTGTCTGTGTCTCTCTCACTCTCACTCACTCACTCACTCACTCACTCACTCACTCACTCACTGTCTGTTGTCCTTAGAGAGATGTGTGTTGATCTGCATCTTCTATCTCCTCCATCATCCACCTACGCCTCAAGCCTAACACACACCAGATGCTGAGAGGGAGGTGGTGTGTGTATATATGTATTGGTCACGGTGTGTGTATGTTCAGCCTGGTTTCCATGGTAACTGTGTATGTGGTGTCCCTCTGAGGGGACTCGGTGGTCACTAACAGCTGCAACAGGTTGGTGTGCATGTGTGTCTAGCTCCTGGTTGATTTACTGATTTTCAAACAGTGTAAATGCTGGGGTCAGCCATTAATTCAGGCTAACACACACACACACACACAGGTAACAGACAGTATATTTATCAAGACATGACATCTCAGATCCTCCAGAAAATTCAGCCAAGCCTCATATTGCGCAGTTCAGGACAGACACATACACATTTGAATGATTTATGTCCACAATAATGGAGGATGAAAGACAAACACTCACATACATGTGTGCACAACCACACACAGTAGTGATTCAGATCCATGTCATTTGAACTAATTGAACACGGTGCAAAAACACACACGTGCACAGACACTCGGGCACAGTTTAAAGAGAGATTAGTGTAGAAAAAGTAGAATTTTAAGTGCCAGAGAGAACAAGAAGCTGTATACAGGAATGATGGGAGATGGGTGTGATGATCAATATCCATGTGAAAACACAATCTTGAGGATTACCACTTTGATGAGACTAATTTACTTCCATTCAGTATGACCCAGGGTGATGGAAACAAACCCCCCCAACCAGACTTGAGTCATTAAAGACGAGATGAAATGAAAAATGCCTTTTTAACCCTTTTAGATCACATCCCCGGTCATACTGTGCACCTATTTAACAATATATGCCAAAAAAAATACCAAAAATCAATTTCATTGTATTCTTATATCAAAATTCAATCATGTTTTCTTCCTGTAAAACAAAATATGGCGTGTGCTTACGTAAGCATGCCCGTAACTAATTTCAACCAATAATATCATGACGTCCACCCATCAATCAATCTTCAACTTTTAGCGCACAGAGCTAAGAGGCTAAGATTCATTAGTTAGCTAGCTAGCAACAGCATGGTACTTCGGTGTGTCTTCGGGTGTTCTCACACCCACTTTTCAACGTTCAAATCAAATTCCTCCCAACGTTATGTCCCGCCTGTCTTTCCTGTTTCACTCGGAAATACATCACAATACGGAAGTTAGATACTCTCGAAATGCCGTTTCATCTCGACTTTAAAATAGCCCAAGTCAAAGTAATAGGGATTTTCTGACTACTGTATAAACCACAATCCAATGATCATGTTTACATGCACACAAAAAATGGGATTCTGACACAATTATGACAGTGATGTGAGTAAGGCAGGACCCATGGAAAAACCATTCTCTGATTATGTTTTGTTAGTGTGATTATGTAAGAGTGATCACAAATAGAGACCAGTCAGAACGTGGATACACCTTCATCACATTTCTTTAAGTGTGATCAAGTTGCACTTGTGTAGTTGTGATATAGCTCAGTCAGTTTTTGTCATCTTTGTTTGAACAATCACAATAACCGCCTGTCAAATGTAAACTGGATTATTACGGGAGTTGTCACTTTATAGAATCATGTAAACGTCTTAATTGTGCTATTGTCTCATAGTCGCATTATTCTGCACATGCCAACGTAGCCTACATTTCAACATGGAGATTGGTTAGTGAGGTTGTCCCCCAACTGACAGGTGTTGGTTCAATCCCCCCCATGAGGTCATATCTGCCCAAGTACCCTTAGTTTTTGTTGCCTCCTCCCTACCTAGTCACACTCTTTGACACAAGTGAGATCAGAATGAATGTGGACAGAATGCAGACAAGCAGAACACAGAGCGATACCAGATGGGATTTTGATTATCCAGATAGCATACCCAGATGCAAATCACATTTTGAGACCAGGTGGAAATTAGCTCTGACTCTATTAATGCATGACAGTGTGTTCTCTGTCTGCGTGATTATTAGGCCAGGTTGTAATTCAGACTGTGGGTTGCAGGTGAAAAATCCCAACACACTCTTAATCTCCCTGAGTGTGTTTGTGTTTATGTGAACCCAGAGATACAATAGGATTAACAGTCTCTCATCCCCAGCCATACACTGTGTGTGTGTGTGTGTGTGTGTGTGTGTGTGTGTGTGTGTGTGTGTGTGTGTGTGTGTGTGTGTGTGTGCACGCTGTGCAGCACTGGTGATTGGCATATATCACAGGTGACCCATTAAGCCATGAATACGATTTGCAGTGACTGGGTGTTGCTAGGTAAGTAACAGCATTTCATTCCTGCCTCAGCCTCTGTGTGTGTGTGTGTGTGTGTGTTGAGTGTATGTTTGTGAGAGAGTATCCATGAGTGTATCTCCATTGTTCATCTTTAAATCTACATTGACTCATCAAGAAAGGTGTTAATCAAAACCACAAATCATAACGGCTGGACTATAGAAAGATGTCAACCAAACCCACTAATCAGAATGGATTGACTTGATTTTTCAAGTCTAGTCATCAATCTCAGGCAAGTGAGACTTCCTGTCTGGATGTAAAGTTATTCTCCTAGTGGCTAAAGCCTGGACGTGTGTGTGTTTGATGTGACTAACGACTACCAGTCCATATATGTGTATGTGTTGCTGTGGCCAGCAGGGTGGCAGTAATGTGCAATACATAAGGGAATCTGTGTACTAGCGCTGTCTATGAATCATTGATGGGGCTAGCTGATAGCGGTGCATTATTAATGCCATTCCCTCTCCATAGGGAGCGCTGTGTCGCTCACATTCCATGCATTTATTTAGTAGGAGCAGACAGGGGTTAAGTGTTAGGCAGACATTGAATGTACTAGTTTTTCATTCTCTTCAAGCCATTTTGATCTAAAGGCTTCTGCTTAAATGCTTGAAATGTGTGTCTTAGACAAATATAAATAGTTGTTGCCTATATATGAATTTCTTTCCAAAGCCTTTGCCTTTCCATCAAGGCAAAGAATCTAAAATATAAGATGGTTTTGATTTGTTTAACACTTTTTTGGTCACTGCATAATTCCATTTGTGTTATTTCATAGTTTTGATGTCTTTACTGTTATTTTAAAATGTGGAAAATCAAACCGGCAACCTTCCAGTCACAAAATAAAGTGAACAGACCTCTGTTTCCTGTCTGTAGTCTCTCTATCCTTTTTCTCTTATCTCTTTCTGTTGCCACTGATCCTCCTTTCACTCTTCTGTCTTTGCTGGTTCAGTTTTGTGTTACTGTAATGAACAATCTCTCTCTCTCTCTCTCTCTCTCTCTCTCTCTCTCTCTCTCTCTCTCTCTCTCTCTCTCTCTCTCTCTCTCTCTCTCTCTCTCTCCCTCTCTCTCTCTGTGCAGGTCCTCATTCAGCCTGATAGACTGCTGTGCAACCACAGGTAAGGTGTCCATCAGTGTGGGTGGGTGATGAACGGGGGCTCAGAAATAATTTAAATCTGTACAGCAGTACTGCTTTTAACAAGGTTGCATCTCACTGTAGGCTCACTTACCACTGTGGAGACACACACACATACACACACACACAGCTGGACTTGGTTCAGTCTACTATCTCCTGTAGGTGATCCCTGAAGGAGGCCAGCCACCCATATCAAAGGCTGCTGACTTCAGAATATACCTACATTAATTACTCACATGGAAGGGGGGGGGGGAGGGGGTTAATCAACAGTAGGAATACTTGCTAGTTAATGTCTAGTTAATATTCTACATCCACTCTCCATGGCTCATCAACACTGATCCTATTGGTTTTACACTGATTTGGCTGACGGTCAGAGAGGCTGTACGGTGGCCAGCAGGGACAAAGTTTATAGCACCGATAACTGGATAGCAAGGTTGGTTTGTATACTTAGCCGTCAATAATTGGCGCTTTTGCCCGGTCAGCTGTACGAGGAATATTTTGATGCAATATATTGTTAATTGAAACTTAAGCGTGGGCTTTCCAGTTTTGAATAAGACCTGCTTGCTTGCAAATCACGGCTGTGACTCTGACTTTAATAGCTTAGACTGCCCTCTAGCGGCAAAAGGCAGTATAACCGGTTTGGCGGGGGTTGAAGAGGGAAGCACCACAGTTGAATGTGTGTCATATATCATGAACTGTATTGTAAATGTCTCAAAGTAGATTAGATATTAGTGATACGTTTTAGTCTTTTGCTTACTTCCTCCCTACTGATGTTACTATATTAAGATTGATAATTTATTATGAGCATATTAAGTAGTAATTTATGGTTTGTTCACCCCTGAAATGTTGTCATCTCAAAAAGTGACCAGCCAGTGTGGCAGGTGACCTTTGTTGATTTATTCACCAAAGACATTTAACAACATGTGGTGCATGGTGGGAGCTAATTTCAGACTCAGACTGTCTTTGTAGCTTTTGACAGAAGAGTCAGGCTATGAGCTGTTGCAACAGTGAAACCAGTGAAGGAAGCAGAGCTGGGGCCGTATCCACAAAGCCTCCTAGTATGTAAGAGTTGGTCCCTAGCGGTGAAATTCTAAGAAAATTCTTAGAGTGATGACGTTTTCTAAGAATTTCCCCTTATTATCCCCTTTTCAAAGATTTTGTCCAATCAGCTCTATTGATTGATTAAACAGGGATTTGAATTTTTGATAGTATAAGCAAACGCGTTAATATTGAGTAAATTGTGTTTTATCTTGTGTGATTCCTTGTGTGCATTCTGGATGACAAAATGAGGCGTGTTGATTTTTCTTGATCAACCAATGACAGCGTCCAAAAGAGAGCATCATACCTAGCAGCGGGATTCTCAGAATGTTTGTGGATACGGCCCCTGATTCTGGCCCTCCCTCCTGATCTGGCTGTCTTTCCTCTCACTTTCTCCTCTTTCTTTCTCTTCCAGCAAACATTTAGATGTTGAAAAGATGTTGATACAATGGCCTCCACTGATGTTGAAAACCCAAGTAAATGATCCCAAAAGTTGTGGTAGTCGCCCCTAGATGCTACCTGTATCATTTTATCTTTCTGATATCAGTTCAAAATTATTTTAAATTATTTCCCAATATTAAATATTTGGCAAATTTTGTGCTTGTTTGAGTTCACATTGAACCCTTCTGCACATCACCCTCCATAAAATGCTTGCTGGGTTCTTTTTGTATTACTGTACTAACCCTTTTTACTGCTGATATTCAGTAGCGGCTGCAGATAATTATGGCTGGGGGAGCTAAGGGGGAGCTTAATTATTAACAGCAGGTGCTAACTTTTTTCTAAGTAATACAGAAAATAATAATAACAATACAATGCAATAGACTAGGGTGTGAATTAGCAAATTTTGCAAAATTTGCTGCTTTCTGAATGCCATCCATTGGAAAATAAAGACTGTGTAGACTGTGTGGCCTGTGTGCAGAAGAGAGAGCTACCTGCATAGCTCAGTATCCTCAGAAAGAGAGAAAAGGTTGTCCATGGCAGCGGTTTATCACACTACCTGTCCCCAGCTTGCAGAGAAGCAGAACATTTGAAGTGAAATATGGCAGTATTTTATTTATTTTTTTTGGCACTGCTGCTTTGACAGTCACAGTAGAGAGAGACAGGAAAGACAGGGCAGAGAGAGGGGATGACATGCAGCAAAGGACAGGCCGGATTGAAGCCTGTGCCGCTGTGGTTAGGACTTAGCCTTAATGGTACGCGCCAGAGGTGGGGACTCGAGTCACATGACTTGGACTCGAGTCAGACTCAAGTCACAATTTTAAATACTTGAGACTTGACTTGATGCATGAAGAGAAGGCTTGAGACTTGACTTGACTTGGGTCCTGGTGACTTGGGACTTGACTTTGACGACTTGAAAAGGTTTCTAAAGTCTTGACTTGAGATCTTGTGTTTGTGTAAATGACTTAGATTGAAAGTGATGAGATTTGTTCCACCAGACGACTGAATTTAAATTCTGTTTTCAGAATTTGTATGGAATGATTGATTGAATTTATTTAAGTTGAAACTGATTATAGAAATAGTATAAATATTTAGTTTTCTTTAAGATATTCAATTGATACTGGATTCTTGATTTGTTCTGACTTGACTTGGGACTTGACTTGAGACTTGTGCCTCAAGACTTAGCACCTCTGGTACGCGCTGTACTGGTTGAGCCTCATATGGCAGTATGTTGCCTAAAAGGCAAATATAAAGGCGAACCTGAAGATTTTACTGTGCACATTTTACTGCAAAATATGGCCCAATCCCAAACCAGCCCCTACCCACTACCACTTCACCACCAAGTGTTACGCCAAATCAAGTTACACTCGCAGCTGTGGAGGTGCCTTCAGATGAAGGGGGAGGGTAGAAATGAATTGACAAGCTATGGGACGCCCTTGCCACTCTACCGGAAGAATTGGAAGCTGTCATCACCATGGCAACCGATAGACGCCGTGCTCACGCGGCTGTTTTGCTGTTTCAAATTTTACGAGAGGCAACGATAACAGGTTGCAACTGTCCTGTAAACACATAACATCCAAAACCATGAGAATGAAATGTAAAGTAAATTGGACTATTTTTTTTATGTATGCATGAAGGCATTCTTTTTTTATTCATAGGATTTGTTGACGATAAGAAATGTATTTAAAAACACCAGCCGTATCCTGCCAGCTGTAAATTGGACTTTTTTTATGTTTGCGTGCATAAAGGCATTTATGGGTTTGCTACAAGTCAAGCGACCTCAGGGACAAAGTGCTATTCTCCTTTTTTAGTTTTAAACTTCACAACACATTCCGTGAATTTGTTTGAGGCTGTAAAGTCAGCGGGAGGAAAACAAAGGTGTGTGAATGATCAAAAATACTTGACAAAGTAGATAGACGGAACTTAACATTTGAATGGTGTTTCCTCCATTCTCCTGTTGCAGGTGCGCTTCCTGCTAGTGGACGTTAGGCTGCGGTCGAATAGTCTTTTTTGCTTAGGAAGGTTCCTAACTGAGTGAAATGACCCGGAAGTATCTAAGTGGCAGCCATGATAAGAGCTGTTCGAATTCTCTAAATGCTAAGGAAAGGTGCTTCAGTGCTTCCTTACTTAGCTCCTTTAGCATAGGATACACTGGACGATCCTTTACGAAAGGAAAGGAGATAATGCCGTCCCACAATTCCTTGCAGCAGCAACATTTAAAGCGACGCACCATTCGGCCATTCACGAAAACAAACGATCATGACCGACAAGGGACGCAGATCATCATGCAAGTTACCGTTGCTTATTAAGCATTTTCCATCTTATGCCATAACCTATGCTCAGTTTGCATTAGTTATTTCTTCATTCTGAGCGTTGTTGTATTGCCAGCCTTTAGGAATATCGTTAATTAATTTGACTTCAGTCACCCTTGCCTTAATAAAGGCCTGTATCAGCCATAACAACTTCAAAGCACAATCAAGTCAACATTTCAAGGTGTTTACTGAGTTGTGTGGTGGTTCTTAAGCTATTATATGCATAGGCTTATATGGGGCGAAGTATCTAAGATGCGCTTTTAGTAGTCCATATTCGGAACATTGTAGTTTCACCACGGCAGACCCACGTCATTAACATCCGCCGTCGCATAATTACGTAGCCTAGTGTAAGTGCAGTCGGATTCTCTTAGCACCGCGGTTGTCTTTTCCTAAGTCCTTATGAATTCTCCTTCACATCTTTCCTTGACCTCATGACGTTTTCCAACGAGGTCAAGGAAAAGTGGTTAGGAATAGGAGTTAGGACGTATTTTTTTGACTATTCGACCGCAGCCTTAGAGTCTGCATCGATGCAGACTCGCTATCGGAGAGTTTTACAGTCCACTAAGCTCCTGGGTTACACCACACAACTTTTAAAATCTTAACAGATTATGTAAAGACTGGGCGTATACACTAACCGACTGGTTTCTGCAGGTTTTTTATGACAACTGAAAAACTGGGGAATCACACACTTAACGACTACACCAGATGAGGGATCACAAACTACTCGACTTGTCACTGCAACTGAACCAAACTGAACACACCAAACTCACATGAAAACACGAGCTCTCGCGGTACACTACGAGATGCCGGTAGCAAAGCAAACACGGGGGTACAGCATAGATATAAATTCACATTATACATTTTTATGGGTAGCCTACTAGAACTTGCTGTTGTTGTTGCACCACCATCTGCATGGAATAAAGGAAGAAACAGAGGGCAAAACAGTCAGTGTATTTTTTGGTCAGAAACAGAAAATGAAAAATGAAAAACGAATGATGATTTCATTTTCATTTCAAAATCCAAAAATGGGAAATCGAAATATACAAGGCATTGTCCGTTTTCCTGGTGAGAAACGGCAGATACAACATTTACAAAGGACTTGATTTTCCTTTTCTCCTTTGTAAAACAGAAAATAAAATAACAAAAATGAAAAAAGCCCATTTTGGGATTACAACCTGAATATAGAGCTGTGCGTCTTAGTTATAATTTAATTAATTAAATTAGTTATAATTCTTTGTTTAAAAAAACAACGTTTTGACAGCAACACTGTCTTCGTCAGGGTATGAAGCAGACTTTCACTGTCGACTCCCTTATATACACAGAACAGGCATCAATAATCACTAGCACACAGGTGCCAACACTCACAATCAAATCAGTAGAGAGCACCAGACAAAGTTTGTGTTGCCATGGGAAGCAACACATCTAATTTACCAAAGCATCTGTCCGACAAAGATCCCGATCTCTACACAGAATTCAAAGCCCAACAGGTGTGGTAATAACAGATAGATACATGACAAGAGTAGATGAAGGTATTTTACACATAAGTTAATTTAGATCCCTTTCCCCCAGTTCCTGACGAACACAAACTGAATGCAAACACACACAAAAAATAAGAGTGTGATTGTATATTTAGTACTCAATATGAGAATTTATTCATGCTTCATAGATGCCAAAAAATAATAAAATGGAAGTGCATCATGGAGCACAAATGAACACAGTTTCAGGCTTGTAAGTTCTTTCTCAGGCAGGCTGAGGAACAGACAGGCTGCAGATATTTTGTTAATAAATATTTTGAAAAATATATGTTATGTTTAATTTTATAAGGAATTCTCGATTATCAGTGATTTACAGTGGTATCGATTTGGTACCGATATCGAGGTATCAAAGCTGGTATCGAAGTATCAGTCAAAATGGAAGTCAAAATTGTAGTATGGAAACAACCCTAGTGCACAAGGCCACATATCCAGTAGGGCTAATCTGGATTCAAATAAGAAGCCATGCCTGAGCCTGTGGTTGTAGTTTCACAGACAGAATCAAACAGTCTGGGTTTAAAAATGTAATTTAGACAAGTGTTCACAACCACAGAATGCTGAGGTTCTGGTATAATAGTAAACAGATTATTTACACATAGTTTTTATCATGAAAAGGGTTACCAGAAATAGGACAAATCATTCTGATTTGCGTAAGAACTAGGGGTGTAACGATACACTCAGCTCACGGTTCGGTACGATACACGGTACAGCCTTCACGGTTCGATACAATGACGATATTTTTAACAAAGTTTAAATGGAAACAAATGATGACTGTAGAAGAATCTTTCCTTATTGCTTAGACATAAAATGTAAAAAAAACAATATTTTCAACTTAAAGTTTAACCTATTCCTACAGTTTCTTTTATAATGGTTTCTTTCTTTGTTATATATTTTTCAGTGCAAAAAGCAAATAATGAAATCTGTTGAATAAAATAAATCAGCTTTTAACAGCGGATGCTTGTCTAAATGAAACAAATTGTAAATTAAAATAAAATGTCTAAACAAGGATGTCCTCTTTACAATTAAGTGCAAATGTCTGAACATGGTTGATCTAACATTCTCCAAACACATTATTTGGCCAGGCAGGCTTAAATTAAAACAACAAATATGTTCAGACACTGATTTTCTAACCTAGGAGGACATGTTTTATTTTTTTTAAAGAAAATTAGCATGTCAACATTTTCAGGCAGCAGCTGACACCTTTGACATACACTGCCAGAATTTGGTAGTGACAACCGAATTTATGAATGAGAGTGAATTTGCATATTATGTCTGGTTCACACTGAAGCAGAGCGGAGTAAGTCTGTACGGGTAACAGGAGTCACTCCACTCCTCCGACCTCGCGATGGTTGTAAATAATGTCTGTAACCATAGTAACATTTACTTCAGACCAATATGGCGGCTACCATTGCCTGTGTTTTCAGTTTACACACCAGTAACACCAGTAACTAGAAGGGCACTCGGAGAGCGCAGAACTCCGCCAAGGTTTGTGCTATTATTGCTTGTTCGTGAGTCGGATCCAGATCCGCTCCAAAATTTAATGGGTTCTTCCTTGGCCCATGCTACACCCTTCCACGAAGTTTCATGAAAATTGGGCCAGTAGTTTATCCTGCTAACAGACAAACAAACAGACAAACAAACAAACGGCACCGAAAACATAACCTCCTTGGCAGAGGTAACCAGAGGCGTCAATTTATCCATAAGATCTTAATAAACCGGCACTGACAGCGGCATCATTCTCTTTTTCCACCACATGGACTTGATACTTTCAACCGCAACGTTTGCGGTTGCACGCTACACACCTGGCTCATCCGGGTCTCGAGTGAACATCGGTGTCAATGACGTCATAACGCCAGTCAGGCAAACTAGTATCTAGGATTACTGATTCCGCCCTCTGGCGTTTAAAGTATGTAAATGAAAACAAAGAGTAGTCTACATTTTGGTGGTGCAGCTAATTGATAAGCTTTACTTGATATCGCGAACCATTTTTCATCTCCACGATGCCTATCGTCACGTTTTTGGATTGCGAAAGTTCGTCACACGATATATCGTTACACCCCTAGTAAGAACACATTGCTAGACATTTGCAATTATTGCAGTAATTTGGTCTCCATGTACAGTAAATTGGTATCCATGTACAGTAAATTAGTGCATATTCATGCATAGTAAACTGGTCTACATGTGCAGTAAATCGGTCTACATGTACAGTCTGTAACATTTTGTATGTTCCACTGTCTCACACACACACACATACACACATACACATACATATGCGTATGTTTGATACACCAGCTGTCAGATTGAATACAAATGGTAGGATAACAGAAAACATGACGCCAGATTGGCCAATTTCTCTGTAATTGGTGGTAGTTGAGTGTCACATCCGCCTTGTGCATCTCTTCATCAGTGCTGGGCTTTCCCCATGTTACGACCCGACCTCAGACTAACAAAGCTGACATCAACACTGTCAAGACTTGCAAATGCTGCCACATCACTCTCATTGCTTGTCCTGTAAAACCCAGGGTTTCCCAGATACTGGTTACATTTTCGTCAGATTAACAGCTGCCCTAGTAAATTTTTGTTATTATTTCAGATGCTATGCTATCCTAAGATGCTCTTCAAACCTGGAACATGGCAAACTAAACATACCAAACCAAGATTTAATGCTGTCAAGCACTGAAAGCATCTTAGCGATGCATTGCTCATGGTGTTGGTCAGCCAGTTTGCGGCACTATGTCTGAATAGACAGTGTTAGAAACATAGCCTAGACTATATTTGAACTGTAATCAGCTGCATATTCAATTTTCTTCACTGAACTAGCACTAATAACATGGCAGTATAATAATTAGCCAATGCTAGCCTAATTAACTTTTAGTTAATTGAGGTCAAAGTTAACATACTGAGCTGCTGAATGAAATGTAGACCAAATGTTCACTCCTGACATACATACACACACAGCTAGTTAATTGGTGATAGGTTATTTTTTGAAGTTGTATAAAAATTCCAGCATTGTATTACATTGAGTTGTGCTGAGCATGATACTGACTCTACAGGGGGTTGCACACAGGACGAGAAGCGCCGCGTCGCGCCGCGTAGCGCCGCGTAGCGCCGCGTAGCAGATAGGACAACGCGCAGGTATACCACATGGGAAGCGTCGCACATAGAGCGCCAGTAGACGTTAATATTTATAATAGATTAGTTACTCCCGCAGTCTTCCTCTAAGCTGCCGACTTTCATTGGTTATCCTTGAATAATCTGTGATCGGTGGTGTATAACTCCGGGTATTTACCTACTTCATTGATTAACCGTTCATCATCCATCTTTCGTTTTTTTTTTTTAGGGCCATTCAAGTGAATGAACGGATATACTGGATAGCCTAAATTTATTTCATTTACTAGGCAATGTTTTTTAGATGGAAAACAAATGTCAGCTGACAAAATAAAAACAAGTTATTGTTTTTAAAATATTAGATAGCTTGCTACTTCTGTTCACAATGATACATTTCAAGCCGCATATCTAATATTGATTTGTGGGTCTTGTTCTCGGTTTAATAACAATAGTGGAAAACATGAGTGGCGCTATGGTGTTATGGTGTCCCCACCCTAGGTTTGGGTATCAAGAACTGGCACTGAAATACTTACTTGACAATTTACTTGTTGTGGTGGTGTCCTTTGGAATGTAAATGGAATGGCCTAGCTCTTAGGTTATCACAACTCTGGTTAATGTCACACACTTTGGCCTCACATGCTTTGGCCTTGTATGCTATAATGGCCTGACCAGACCGGTGGTCCAAGATGGACAGCGAAATCACAGTTAACCGTTTGCCCTTGACAGGATGCAAAGGAAGAGGTTCCCATTGAGCCTATCACTCTGCAAAGGCATGCTTCACTACATTCCCCCGCTGTCCGACAATGGTGCATCTGCTGGAAAAGAACTGGAGCAGCATTGCAGGACACTGACAAGCAGCACTGGCAAATAACATGACCATCATCAGACACATGGGCAGTGAGGTGTGTACGTGTTCATAGTGGACTTGATAGGAGTGTGTTTGTCTGAGGTGGATTTAGTGTGATAGGGCACTCGAAGGTAGAGGTCTGTGCGGGACTGTTTTTTGAAGTCCTGCCCCTGCCCGCTCCTGCGATATTCACTCACACTCCCGCTCACTCCCGCACTAAACTGACCTCAATCCCCGGCCGCCCACGACATCATATTGTAACGTTCTAGCCAATGAGAAACGACCGTGATATTCAATCAATCAATCAATCATCATTTATTTGTATAGCACATTTCATACACAGAATGCAGTGCAATGTGCTTCACACATTAGCGGCAAAACATTGAGTTAAATAAGACCACAGGCATGTGCCCATATTAAAAGCAGGAGAAGATTGCCACAGATTATTACACAAGATAAAACCAAAAACCACCTAACATGGTGGGTAAAAAGAGATACAATACAGTATATTGAATCATAAATGACAGTGATTTTATTCATTTTGTTGGGATCTTTAAACATTTTGGAAGCACACCATCGTGAATGTCATTGTACGCTATAGCTATAAGATTTCCCTTCACTGGAACTAAGGGAACTTGAACCATGAAAAACAGACCAGTATTCCTTCTCCACCAAGCTTTACAGTTGGCACTATGCATTTGGAAAGGTAATTAAATGCTTGGAGTCTTATATTTGTGATAAAGCATCATCAGTTGTGGGGCACCACTATATCTTGAGGCTTGGTAATACAGAACCAGGGTAAGAGACCACTTAGGCTCTGCTAAAGGGCTGGGGCCATATCCTAGTAAAGATAAAAGCTATTCACAAAGCATCTTAGCCCTTAAGAGAGCTCCTAAGGTGGAAAACTGTTAAGAGTAGAGAGGAGGACTTTTAGGAGCTTAGGAGTTTAAGGAGAGGAGAAAATGGCTAAAAGACGCATTAATGCTATTATTATTATGAAAGTTATCACAATGTTAAGATATTTAGCAACAGGCAAAAAGTGCAGCAGTGATAATTTAGGTCTATGCAACCACATAGTAGAATAATCACACAAACAATCACAGCTCCTTCACAGACTCATATTGTGACGCAACCTATTTAATTCCCACTGGACATGCGCACCTTGCACCAACAAAACAGCAGCTATGGATATAGCAAGTTTTCTCTGTATTGTCTGGTCACTGACAGACACATGTCCGCATCATCGGCAATATACTCTTGTTCAAAACTCCTATTCATATAGGCTTGCCAGTATAGTCTATAAATCATACTAATACTACTAAGTCTTGAGCCATTTTCACCAAATCTAATTAAATGAAAGTATAATAACATTACTGCATTCACCCAAATAAAGGCCAGTCGGTTTCTGTATTTGTCCAGTTGTAGTCAGAGCAGAAAAGCCTGTCAAAGTTGTCACTGCCACCTCGCTGAATTGCGGGTATTCTCCGCTGCAGGCCAGCCAGAACTCAGACAGTGGCATCTCATTGAAACGAGCGCGTGAGCCCCCGTCGCACAACTCCATGAAGTGCGTCTTCCAGGTTTGGTGGCAGAGCGCAGTTGGTGTAGGTGATGAACGAATTGTGCATCCATTGTTTTCCAGTGCGTGGATCAGATTGAGATGGAAAATATTCCTCAAACCAACCCAACATTTGGCTCAAGTGTGTCCCCATAATGTTTTCGCATGGGACGATTTGTTGACTGTAACTCCTGTGGTCTGATGGGAAGGACTACGTATTTGTCAATAATATAATATAGCTATTTTTGGAACAGCTGGACTGCGGCCCCGCAGCCACTGCTGCACGGCCCGGTAACGGTCCGTGGCCCATGGTTTGAGAACCACTGCTCTAGAGGGCGTTTTTGACTGTGAGATGCAGTGTTTCCCATAGGCAGAGGCACAAAATCAAAAGTTGGTCTGTATAGAAATTGATCTAAAATGATCTCTAATGATCTCAATCTGTGCTTGTTTGTAAACACACATATCTACTACAGCTATGACACACAAATACATACACATAAAAAGTTAATTAATAAATAAGAAAAGATCAACTTCAAGAATCCCATCGCCGTAAGGCATTACAGGTCGATTAAAAGAGCTGAAAGCACAAGTTGATTAATATGGCAAATAATGTACATACTGTAGTATTTAAATGCAGAAATAAGATATACCGTATTGCAATTTGATAACATTTATCACCTATAGCCCATAGGAGACAGAAAACTCTAACCTTATTCCTTATGACATTGGAGTCTACTGCTGTGTGGCCAAGTGGTTCATCACGCAACTGACTCTTCATTTTCAATATGGAATTAAAATTGATTATTATGAATCAATTTCATGTCAGCAAACTGCACCTACTGTAATATCCTTGAACCAATATCCTATCATGCCTTGCTCAGCATGGGGTATTAATGTATACTACATCATACGCTGCAATTTGGTGTAGCTTAATAATAAATACATTGGTGAAAGAGTGGTAGCAAAAAGAAAAAGCCTTCAATGCTTTTGATGTTGTGGAGCGGAGCTTATTGCTGTAGTTTAGTAAAACGGCGGCCTGTCTTCACGTCACCTGCAAAGAGACACTTTTATTCGTTTAAATCTCACGACTAGTGCCAGGTCGTCATGAAAGAACGGGAGATTTCATGTACTACTTGAGTCACGAGGGGTTTCAGTAAATACTGAAATGAATGAATGTCTTGATGAACTACTCCAAGAAATTCTTAGCACTACGTCACCTTTTGGGAAACCCACCCAAGTTTGTGTTGTTGAATGGTTGGTCGTTGTTTCGCAGATTCTCGGACGGGGCCCTCCATCCTTCACAAATCTACATTGAACTCAACTCAAAGGAAATGAGGGAAAAGTTTATCTGGGATGCGCCAAAGGGGCATGTCACAACCATTTGGTCATTTAAATTATCTTAGGCAGCCTTTCTCTTCTCTCTCTCTCCTCTCCTTACAGCATATATTAAACCAGGGTTAATACACCCAAGAGAGATTCAGAGAGAGATTCAGAGAGAGAGAGTGTTCCTCTGATGTCTCTCTCTCATCAACACCCAGTGTGTATGTTCGCTGATGGGGGGGAACAGCCTAATTAAAGTGTGTTGATGCTACAATACGAGTCCTGCTTAGTACAACAGCTCTCATCCAATGGCTCTTCAAAGAAAGGGAAATGAGACCAGATAGAGTGGTGGTGGTGTGGGTGGGTGGTGGAGAGTGAGAGTGAATGAAAATGACAAGAAATAAGGAGGAGAGGAATAGAGGAATGGGAAATGATGCTCAGACCTCTCTGCTGTCATATACATGGCTGTATGTGTGTGGTCATGCTAGCAGCGTCTATATGTTCCCATATGCTCTGTATATACCATTGGTTAATCCTGCTAGGGCAAAACAATAATCCAAAATCCTTATTATATTGTGGTTGCTCCATAGGAAGCGCAGTGAGGGACATGAGATGCAGAATGAACAGAAAACTAATGGGAACCTTCATTAATATGAATGGGCATGGATGGTGTACTGTTGGCTATAGTATGCTATGCAGATAAATGTGTTACAGCCAGTTATGTAGTGGTAAATAATCCATCCATCCATCCATCCATCCATCAATGCCAAGGTCCTCTCAGATCACTGAACTCCTCACCCTATCACACAAAAAAGTGGTAAATAAGGAGGATAAACTATGACCTCCAGTCAGTGATCATAAGACAAACAACCACCCATAGGAATAAAAAATAAGTTATATTTTCAGAAAATATGTATGCTTTGTTGAATCTTTCCCTGCAAAATGGAAACTCTACTATTACGTAACACCTCTATCTGTTTGAGCAGAAAGATAAATAAAATGTTTATTTAGCAGTTAGCATTTTTCTCCAACTATATCAAAAGCATACCAGACAGTGATGCCAGTACTAAAGGAATAGTTCAGTCAGTTAAAGAATTTGCAAAATTCTAACCAACTTTGCATGTTGAAAGATAATTGGTTGGGAAGAAGAGCCTAGTCTACTTTAGCAGAGCTGAACATTCTGCCAGTCATCTCTATGGGGCCAAAAAATTGCAAACAAGAGTTATAATTATTTATGTGTGACTACCGTAAATCCTCTAATATTGGCCCGGGCCTTTATTTACCTCAACTGCAGAGGGTACCAGGCCTTTATTGGAAGCAGGCTTATATTAGAGACAGGCCTTTATTTCTAATTCCCTCTGTTTGATAAGTGTATTTGCTCATATTTTAGTACGAAGCCTCCTTGTTTTCTGATCTGCTTCTGTTGGGGTTCGTTAGCTAGCCGTTTTTTTGTTACTGCAATGCATTACCGATAATTATGGTAATCGACGACGGCATGCTCCAGAGACTTCCGCCGGCCGAGCCATCTTGTGGCACTTGTATGTTACTACAAACTACAGTTACAAACAGGCACCAGGAGTTTACCGGTATCCACCGTTGTTTGCATGTAAGCTGAAGCTAACTGAAGCTACGAATAGAATCTATACAGTTATATCATATCGCCGTTGGAGGTTTCGGGGCGCCGAGGGCTAGTCTTGTTTCTTTTGTTTTTTTCCCCGGCCTGTATTTGAGGCCGGCCTTTATTTGTTCGTGTCGACCACACCCCCGGCCATTATCGGAGACCCGGCTTTTAATTGACTACAGGCCACTATTAGAGGATCTACGGTATGTGTTTATGGAAGTAGTGGGTGGTTTGCGGCTTGTGTGTGTGTGTACGCATGTTGTGGCTTTAGCTTACTGGTAGTTTTAAAGATTTAAGTGATGAGAAGATTTTGTTGAATTTTTCAGTTTGGTTTTTGTGTAAAGCTGAGTTTTGTTCCAATGATATATGTTAGGAGATGTGATATGGTGAGTTGGTTTCGGGTTTTCCAATGTAGTAAGATTGTTTTCTTGATGATAGTCAGGGCTATAAGTAGAGGTGTCACATTTGTGTGGGGTTGATGAACTACCAGTTCTGACAAGTCTGCAAGTGTTCACATAGATGGGGATAGGTTTAGATTTCTTTTGTCATTCAGACTTTTATATTATTTTTTCCAGTTGATTTTCCTGCATCCCAGACTGTTTAAAACTTATAACTTAGTCTTATAGCGATTTTCCAACCACAAGAGGGTGAAAGAAACTACAACACATTTGTATATAAAGCACAGCAAAACTACTGCACTACAGAGGACCCTAAGGACAAACCTAGCAAAGCACCGTGCATAAAGGCTAATTACTAAACTTGGTTATAAGGTCTGATATCGCTTATTGCAGGTTTAAAGAACGGTTGCACCCAAACCATGACACAGGTTCTTCTAGTTTTCATCTCATTTCAAACATTTTTTCTCACGTCTCAAACACATCAAAGCAGTTCATCTGTCAAGCTCAAATGATTTCTCCAGATCATGCAGTTTTTAGCAGTGCTATAGTGTGACTGCCTGACTAAAAGGCTTTTTGGCGGGAAGCATTACAGTCTGCAGATAAAGAATACATGCAGGACGGGATACAGATGGTCTGTCCTTCCAGTGAAGCTACTTGAGGGAAAATTAAGCTCATTTTTTTCAGTTTAAGTTTATCAGATACAGGCAAAGGTCTAGGATTCCATGACAAATACTACTTACACTATTTGATAAATACTGTTTATAGCCAGTGTTTAGCTTGATACTATACTTATAGTTTTCTGCACTCTTTGTTCACCTTTTTTATTTATTTTGCATGGTATTGGTCTTAACCCACTCATTATCCCTTGTCCAACACTACTTTATCCTTGTTCCACTGGCATGCTAGACCCATGTGAAAGGAAGCAGGCAGTGCTATTTCTTTGTTGTGTTGAAAGCTGTTTCACAATAAAAGTCCCATTTAAGAATCAGCGGCTTCTGAGTTGATTGATTTTTTTGTTTTGTTTTTTTGCATCGAACAACTTAGTCCTCTTCAATATTTGAGGGGACATGCCACTGCGTCCAGGGGGGGACTGCTTGCTATGCCCTTGGATACAGGGATAATGTACCTTTTCAATTTTTTTTTCATTATTCTAGATTTTTTACTGATCCATAAATTCTTCTTTCAGTCATCTTCCACAAGACAATTCAGTGAAGCCGTTAATTGCATTTCCCTTGACCTTGAGAAGTCAAAACTGAACAAGAGCAGGAAAACAAGCAAGAAGTCAGCAGCGATGGGTTTCTCCTTTGATATTGACTGGGTAAATCTCCCCAGTACTCTAGCTTCCAACCACTTACAACTGAGTCATTCTCCAGGCTCACTGCTTGGCGTAAACCACTTATTTTTGTGGGATTTGTGATGAGCTAAAAAATGCCTTCTAAGGATTATTATATACAATTTTTCTCCCCCAGACTGTCATATTGCAGCTTTCATCATCCCTCAAGATACAGTTTAGGATTAGCTTTGTTTTGCAGGATAAAAACTTGAGAATGGAGAATGGTTTATATTTGTGGTGCCACAAGCCCTACGCTACACTCAACTGGTTTCTATTTATTAAAAGAAAAAGCAAGGCATAAGTGCCTGACAGAAAAGCTTGGGCTCTATTGAAATCAGTGTGAAAGGAAATGTGATTGCGTTTTGAAACAAGCTACTATGTGAGCATCCCTCAAGGGTTGCTAAAAGAATTCCTGGTTGATTTTGGGTATTTGAATAAAAGAGACAGACATTAGAGTCTTGTTTTCTACACAGGTAGTGACTGAATATGGAGTTGAAACCCTCAACTAACAGGTTGACATTACTTTGTTGCTTTTGACTGCTAATTTTTCAAAAAATCATGCCCTCTGACCCCACCATAGATATAATATGTCTATGGGTATTTGTCACCTTTTTGACCTCTGATGTGTTTGCATCCTTGAATGTATCTGATATCAATAGTGTGGCAACAACTTAGGTTTCCCTGTAATGTGGTGATGTCAAGCTAGTAGCCTAAGCCTGCAACAACTCAACAAAGCAACAGGATTCCCATATTTGACTGTGGGTTTGAAGGTTGATACTGATAGTTTTGGACTGCAGCTGCCAATTGTCATTTAGGTATTTAGACCAAGGGACGCTAAAACTCTCAGTTGTATGGAAACCCATTTCCGCCACCTGTTAAAAAAAATCTGGAATTTTTTTTAATTTTTTTTTTATCAAGTGAGATTTTTTTCTCACTTTTTTGCTAAGTCATATTTATGAGATGCTATTTCATAATGACTTAGTATCTCATAATTTTGAGATACCAAGTCATAATTACGTGAAATTATGATGATAATGATGTTGAGATATCTCTTAATAATGACTTAGTATCTAAAAATTATGAGATGCTAAGTCATAATTATGAGATATTATCTCAACATTATGAGATGCTGTCATAATTATGAGATATTATCTCAACATTATGAAATATGAAGTCATAATTATGAGTCAGAAATAAAAAAATCTCACTCTCAAAAAAAAAGGTGCTGTATTTTTTTTAACAGGTGGCGGAAATAGTTAGAAGTTAGAGTTAGTTAGAAACCCAGGGTAATAATAATGAAAAAAAGCTGTCTGTCATGATGTCATGCTGGCTGTGTGTGTGTGTGTGGTCATTCATTCACCACTGTCTTGTTGAGACAAAGAATGTGATGTCTTTGTATAGTATAGAAACTGTGTGTGTCTGTGGGCACGCCCTATAGTGCTGAGTGCTACTTAAAGCTGCTTCCTGCAGGCCTAACACATACACACACACAGCAGTCAAAGCAGCGGTCAGCAGAAGTAAGTAAGTAAGGCTTTATTTATATAGCACTTTTTAAAACACACAGTTACAAAGTGCTTCACACACACACACGAAAAATATAAACGAATAAATAAATAAAGCAAAATGAATTACAATATAAGACACAGCACAATGAGAAACAGACCAAAGTAGAACGAACAAAAACATACGACACAGCACAACACAGCACGATGAGAAATAGACCAAAATAAAACAAACAAAAACATACGACAGGGATAGAGATCTATAAAAAGGCTTGCCTATAAATATGGGTTTTTAGAAGCCGCTTAAAACAGTCCAAAGATTCAGCAAATCTGACAGATTGGGGAAGTTGATTCCAGAGGGTTGGGGCTAAAACTGCAAAGGCGCGGTCACCTTTTGTCTTGCAGTTGGAGCGGGGGATGGATAAAAGGCCGAGATTTGAGGAACGAAGTGGTCGAGAAGTGGAATGAGGAACGAGGAGATCAGAAATGTAACTGGGGGCAAGGTCATGCAGGGCCTTACATGCTATCAACAGGATCTTGTAGTTTATTCTGTATTTTACGGGAAGTCAGTGGAGGGATGCAAGAACAGGGGTAATATGGGTAACTGTAAACGATTTAGAGCAGCTTGACTGAGGTACGAGTAGAGGGAATTGCAATAATCTAGACGGGAGAAAATGAAAGTGTGAATTAATAGATCGAGATCCGTAGAAGACAAGATACATCTGATATTTGCAATATTTCTTAGCTGAAGAAAACAGGACTGGACGAGCTTAGTAACATGATGGTCAAAAGTCATGTACTGGTCAAAGATGATACCAAGATTCTTAGTAGTAGAATTGATATTTGAGTGAAATGGACCAATAAACTGATCAACTGCAGTGGCAAAGTTATCAGGTCCAATTAAAAGTTTTGTCAGGGTTTAGGTGGAGGAAATTACGAGACATCCAATCTTTAATGGCGGCTAAGCAATCATGGCGGGAGGACAGTTGATTCAGGTTATTGGGTTTGGCAGAGAAATAGATCTGTGTATCATCGGCATAACAGTGATACGACACGTCTTGAAAGCTGCTGAAGAAATGACCCAGAGGAAGCATGTATAATGAGAAGAGGATTGGTCCAAGGACCGACCCCTGAGGGACTCCGGGAGCCGAGGAGGACACATGATTATTGATACAAACATTAAAATATCTATTAGTCAAATAAGAATGAAACCAGTTTAAAGCTGTACCAGAAATGCCAACCCAGTTATGCAACCTATCAAGTAAAATGGCATGATTGATGGTATCAAAGGCAGCAGTTAAATCGAGTAAAATAAGGATGGAATATTCACCTTTGTCTGCATGCATAAGAATGTCATTGGTCACTCTTAGTAATGCAGTCTCAGTACTATGCTTGTGGCGAAAGCTGGATTGAAATTTGTCAAAGATGTTATGACCCTCAACCAACTTCAGGAGTTGGTCTGTAATGACTTTTTCTAGGATTTTGGATAAAAAAAGGTAGCTTGGAGATTGGCCTATAATTCTCTAATTGGGAAGGGTCGAGCGTGGGTGTGTGCGTGGGGAGTGGCTGAACACTGGCAATTTTAAAATAGGTACAGACCCAGATGTGAGAGAGTAATTGATAATAGAGAGCAGGCTAGGACCTAAGACAGGAAGGACGGATTTTAGAAATTTTGTGGGAACCGTATCACAGGAACTGGATGAGGGACGCATATGAGCTACAGTGTTTAAAAGGAACTGTAGGGAAATAGGAGCAAATTCAGACAGTAAAATAGGGCGGCTGAGTGGGGCGGGGGGTAAAACAGTCGGGGGAAAATTGGACCTCAGACCGTCGATCTTGCCAACAAAAAAGGATAAAAAGTTTTCACAGTCATTAGAAGATGAGGCGGGAATGGCAGGAAGAGAGGGGTTTATAAGCTGGTTGATAGTACTAAACAGAAACCTTGGGTTGAGTTTATTACTATTAATCAAGCCAGAAAAATAGGCAGCTCGCGCATCTTTAATGGTTTGGTTCAGTTTAATCAGTAACTCCTTCATATGGAGGTGGTGAACTTCAAGTTTAGATTTTTTCCAACTGCATTCGGCTTTCCTATATTGCCTTCTTTGCAGTCTGATGTCGTTGATCCAAGGGGTTGTATTAATAACTGGGACAGCCCTGGAAGTGTATAGAGCGGAAAAGTCAAGGGCTGATGTACACAATTCATTAAACCAGCTAACTAGGTCATTAATATTGGCGAAATGAGGAGGGCAATTGGCCAGACTAGAAAAGTAGCTGGAGAACGTGGCTGCGGACTGCTCATTAAAGATGCGAGAGTGGATTATACATTTCTGTGTTATTGTAGTAGGTAGCAGGGATGCGTCGAAGGGAATACATTTATGGTCAGAGACAAAATCAAACTTATTCAGGGAATTAAGAGACATGTTCAGAGTAAAAACTAAATCAAGAGTGTGCCCGCGGTTATGTGTGGGGCCAGAGACATGCTGCACAAGGTTAAAAGATTTAGAAATGTTTAAAAAATCTGTGGCAAATGAGTTAAAAAGATTGTTAACATGAATGTTAAAGTCACCAACTATAATGGCCCTGTCAAATTTAAGCACCAGAGAGGACAGTAACTCAGAGAATTCATTGAGAAAACCCATATTTGAATTGGGGGGTCGATAAATTATTACACATAGGGCTGCACGATATATCGTTTCAGCATCGTCATCGCGATGTGCGCATGCGCAATAGTCACATCGCAGGATGTGCGATGTCAAGTAAGGCAAATGAACTCAAACACGTCATGCTACAACTTTTTTGCTGCTTGATACAAAAGGAAAACTCGCACGGTTCTCATTTTCCATGACTAATCTGTAAAATAAGTCTGTCTGATATAACATAATTTACTCCGATTTCAGGGTTTGTTATAAGAGTAGCGTATGTTACTTTTCCAGCTTTCGCGGCTCCGAACCGTAGTTGGGAAGCCTCTGGTGTTGTGCTAGCCTATTTTAGCTTAGCCTGGCTCGTAGCTGGTAACAAGCTTTTTACTAAGAGTCCGGACCAACTCTGCAGTGGAGAACTGGCACTTTATTTCGGTACAGCAGCGAACATAATGCACGGCCTCTCGGTGACGTTCTAAGCTCTTTTCCCGTTAACTATGGTAACTTTACTCACTTAGCATCCTGCAACTCACTCTGGCTGCGGCTAAAAACACAGTCACTTCCTACTACGTCACCCGCGCAGGTTACCCACAAGGCCACCTTCTTAAAGGGGCAAGGCTTGATCATACATCCATGGGCTTGATAGAGCTATTCAAGTCATTTGGTGAAAATTCCTGTATTTTTTCATATCGCAATATATATCGCAGAAGAAAAAAATATTGCAATGTCAGTTTTTTCCAATATCGTGCAGCCCTAATTACACAGCAAATTGGGTTATCACACACAATTTTAAAAGTTAAGATTTCAAAACTGTTAAAAGAACCAAAACTGAATGGAGTACAAGTGAGATGATTCTTAAAAACAGCTGCAATACCCCCACCACAGCCTGTTAACCTAGGTGCATTCAGAAAATTATAACTGGGTGGGCAGAGCTCCACTAGAGGGGAGCACTCCCCAGGTTTAAGCCAGGTCTCAGTAAGGAGTAGGAAATCAAGGTTATGAGATGTAATTAGATCATTGAGAATGAAAGATTTATTAGACACGGACTGAGAGTTTAAAAGTGCAAAGACAACTGGAATAAGGGGCTTAGCTGAACTGGATGTACTACAGCAGACTGTAATCAAATTATCTGGCCTAGCAGTTGAAAACACAGAATGCATAGGATAGTGGTTAAATCTAGGCATAATCATAACAGGAATACTGTATGAGACCAGGGGAGAACACTCAAATGGGCTCACTACAGGTCAGGAGGTAAAAGCCTTACAGGAGTGCAAAGTCAGTTCGATGTTGGTTGATAGAAGGCGTGAGCCTTCCTGGGAAGGATGGAGGCCATCTAGTTTAAAAAGCTGAGTCCTATTTAAAAAGGCAGCAAAATTGTCAACAAATGGAATATCTCTGCTCCTGCAGTAAGCCTTTAGCCAGATGTGGAGTTGGCGTAGGCGACTGAACTTCATGTCACCAAAATGCGCGCGGGGGGGGGGGGGGGGGGGGGGCGGGCTGGAAATAATTACCTACTTCCCAGTGTCCAACAGACTGTCCACAAGGCACACAAACTCCTCTTTGAGAGTCTCCGAGTGTTGATTTTTGATGTCGTTGGTGCCGGCCTGGGGCTTTAACTCCACCTCCCTAGAACAGAGGTCCCCCCTCTTCTCTTTCCCACTTACTCCTTTTAATTCTTCCATTCATATTTTGAACCCGGGAAGAATGAAGTCAGTGCAACTGTTACCTTCGAACAGTATCAACTTTTCAGCATCAACTTTTCTTTTTGAACAAGCCATTTTTTTGTTGTCACTCGCCACCTTTCATCTTTCTCTCTCTCTCTGCTGTCCCGTCTCTCAGCACCGCCACAGCTTAAAGTGTCTCTGTTTAAGCAGCTGCCTTTCTGCCAGAGACGCGGCATGATAGGCTGTGCTGTCATTTGCATAAACACATGCGATTGGACAAGGCGCTGCAGTTGGAGGACCCTCGCAGCTCTGTTGAGGTGACAAAGCTGTGCTGGTTGAAAAACAACAAAACAAACAGCCTTCAGCAATTTAGCTTATTATTTCTTATTAGGGTTAGGGTTACACACACCCCAACCACCCAGACACACACATTCACACCTCAGCTACCTGCGTGCAGACACACACACACACAATCTCTCCTGAGAGATAGTCGGCCACACACACTACACATCGGTACACATCCACCGCGCACACACAGCTAGAATCACCCTAGCAACCACCTAGAAACACCCTAGCAACCACCTAGTACACTCCTAGCAACCTCCTAGAAACACCCTAGCAACCACCTAGTACAACCTAGCAACCACTTAGAACACCCTAGTAACCAACTTGAAACACCCTAGCAACCACCTAGAAATACCCTAGCAACAGCAAGCCCACGCATTTTGTACTAGGCTTAATCCCTGTCTGCGAAACCAGCCCATAAGGCATAAACTACTGTGTGTAGGCTATAGCCTACAGACAATACATGGAGTTTAGGATTAAGTCTACAGGTTAGCCTACATAAATGTTTTCAAGTAAAGATACAAACATTATTGGCCTATGATATTCTTGCGAGCAAATAATCTTGGCTCCCATGTCTCTTATTGTTGCTGATGTCAATAGTTCCTGAAAGGAAACCCCACTTTTCCTTCAACAAAGCTCCTAAAAAAGGAGATAATGAAGTAGCTTATTTAATTTCCTACAATTTTTGAATGGCTGGCAAGATGGTGGGGCAAAAATCATTTTCCGGGTCACGAAGGAAAGGAGGAGGTCGTTTTTTTTTTTACATTTAACAGTCTTGGGCCAACTATGAGAGTCCCCAATATAACGTCCAAATAGACAATTTACCCCCACTTAAAAAAAAAGCTCAAGTTATAGGCTATTTAATTCATGATGAGGCTGGATGACGGCTGCGTTTCACTGAACAGGCGCGATCATGTGGTGCTGAAACGGTTGGTACAATCAATAGCTGTGAACAGCACCCGCCTGGTGCTGAAAATGAAATGATTTAATGATAATAACAATAATGACATTGAGCACGTTTACATGGACTGCAATATTCCGATATTAACCCGATTAAGACAATACTCTGAATAAGAAACTGCCATGTAAACAGCATTTTCTGATTACCTTAACCCGAATAAGGTCATAGTCGGAGTAAGCAATAGTCCAATTAAGACGTGGAGTATTCCGATCTTAGTCGCATTATTGAAGTGCATTGTAGACATGTATACACCTTAATTGCACTATGACATCCTATCAGAGTTTTTGCAGCATTTTGCGACACGTATGGCAATCCAACTGCTTGACAACGCATGCTCTAGCTTCCAGCAATTGTTGCGCAACAGAAGAAAAGATGACTGCCATCGGTAAAAAGAAGTCCCAACATTTTGTCCCTACCACGGTAGCAACATGACAGAAAGGGTTTCAGGTTAAATTACGGAGGGAAACTCGGATGTAGGATGTAGGGACGTCATGTGGGCATGCGTCTTCAGTCATTAATCGGACTATGCTCTGTAGCATGTAAATGGGAATATGAATGGAATATTCTATAAGCAACTCATGTAAACACCTTAATCGAAATATTGTCTTATTTAGAATAAGGTCAATAGAAAGAATTATTGCAGTCCATGTAAACGTAGTCATTGTCTTCATTAAATTAGAATGCAATTCAATAGTTTGATCCAACTTATATTTCAGCAAAACAGAAGCACAAGAACTAAATGCAAATGCAAAAGAAAGCAGTTCGCACCTGCGGCTGGTTACCACATGTCCTGACCACAGCCGGAGAAGGGCGATTTGTAAAAATAGCCACAAAACGCAAACATCTCCTTTTCTAGGTCTATATTACTTACAAAACCACATTGTATGTTTTGCAGTCTGTATTTTTTGCAAACGTTATTAAAGGAGGAGAAAAATAAATGACAAAAATAAATTCACAACGCCCACTGGCGTTGTCTATGGCGGTGTAGTGTTAATGTAAAAGATTGCATCTCCCGTCGGTCACAAGTTTCTGGATATCCGGTGAGATTGACATTAGTTTGATGCGCAGGCAATTCCCCACGTTTTTGTTTGTCAGCCTGTTCCTCTCATGTGTCTTGATTGCATTCATGGAGGAGAATGCAGGGACTAAAATATTTTATAACTTGATATTTCCCATCTAAACGATGTTTCTAAAGATGTTTCTAAGTAAAAAAACAACCAAAACATAATCCAATCGGAGATTCCAATCACTATCCCTTGACTCCCATTGACACATAATAGCTTACTGATAACACGGGTAACTTTTTCAATCCAATGTCTTAAATTGAGCTTTTGCTTCTAGTTATGTTCTGGCCCGCCATCTAATAACCTAGAAAAAATTGTCCCAAGGCCAAATTTACTTGCCGACCCCTGATGTAAGACCTTCCTCCTGACCAAATGTTACCAATAGATACCAACATAGATAACAATTTACAGTATATAGATACCAATGTACTGTACATGGATACCAATTTACTGTACATGTAGACCAATTTACTCTAAATGGATACCAATTTACTGTACCTGCATACTGATTTACTGGACAATTTTGGTCCTTATAAGCAAGTCTGAACCATTCATGCCCTGGTTAAACAGTGCTGCTGTCAGGGTAATGGCAGCATGGGTAGATCTAGCTCTCCGTGTTTCAGTACTAAACGTACATTGTCTAATCAGATGTTATGCAGCTATTTACAGAGCGCTCAGCTTGACTATTCTTGCCAGTGATCTGTGCTGTCTTCCAGTCATTTCCAGGCTAAAAGCTGTGATTTTCCGGTACCTTTACTGCCTTCGCCGTCACTAGCTGAGATTTTTTTTTCTTCTGAAAGCCCACGATTTCAGAGCCAAGCTGGTTTTATGGGCTCTGATATAGCTACAATCAATAGTTTTTCATGCAGCTGCCTGACATTGAAAAGTGTGGGGAAGATCTGGTTTGTATATATGAGTGTGTGGGTGTTTCCTTGGCTGCATTTGGCTCCCAGGTTGTTGCTGCTGTCTCTAAGCCCTCAGCCATTGATTGCGACTACTAACGAGGTTGACGAGATGCAAGAGAGCTGACAAGCCATTAGGGGGGAGAGAGAGAGAGAAAGTGGGTAGACTTGGTTGATATCAGGTCTGGTGGATATTGATGTGAGAGAGGAAGAGAGTCCATGCACATGTTTTTGGCATGTTTATATGTTATCACTTAAGTCACTGTTACCATTATCCCAGGTTGTTGCGGAGTATGCTGAGTGTGTATCACTCAGCCATGTGAATGTAGCAGTAGTAGAAACCGCAGATAAACCTAACAGCAGCATTTAATATTTGATGGTGTATTTTTCATATTGTCAGTGTTATGCACTCAAATCTTCTTGTGCTTTGGAAGTTCTACTGCTGTTAATTTGCACACCCTCATAATGCTATGCTTTTTCCCAAAATCTGTGCTTTTTTCCAAACTTCCCATTCATGCGTTCTACTGAACATGGTCTGGTGTTGAAATTGTCTGTTGCACACGTTCATATAATCTCAATTTGCTATATTCTTGTTTTATTCTTGTTTGTCTATTCTGTTTTTATATTTATATTCTATTTTATTTTGCTGTGCTATATTACTACCAATTTCCCCATGAGAATCAATAAAGTTTCATCTTATGTAATATGTTATTCCAGCAGCAGCTACTCAATGTGTCACACACAAAGAGAGGGTCATTTTAGTTAATGTGCTAATAATATAATATTTTTGATGAAACATAATCATTGTCGATTTTGGGGCACCACTGTATCTTGTGGCTTGGTGATACAGAACCGAGCTAAGGGACCACTTGAGCTCTGCTAAAGGGCCTATTTTAAGCACATTTAATTAATTCATCTGAGGGAATTAATTTTTTTGCTATCAGAGGTTAGGCCACATTCCTGTGTCCAAGTTTTATTGGTTAACATGCAAGTGACATGTCTTTGTCCCAACACGTGAAGGTTCATCTCGGGCAGTTCATACCGTAACGTAACCCTGTGCTGCTCACAGCACAGGGCTGTGAGCAGACCATACCTAGGGCTGGGTATCGTTCAAAAATTTTCGATACCGGTACCGATACCTTGACTTCGATACCGGTTCCTGAACAATACTTTTTTCGGTACTTTACTCTCTCTGTAATAACAAAAATGTAATTTCAGTTGTAAAAAATAAGTCCAAACTTCTCAATTTCAACATTGTTATTTATTTAGAACATTTTACACAGCACACAAAATAAAACCCCTCCCTACCTCCCTCTCCCCTCCCAAACCCGTCCCTACAACCTCCAACCTGTCACAGTCTGTCACCACCAGGGCATAGCATGAGAACGCTGTTGTGTGTGTCTCGGAGGAAGCACATGTGATATCCTTCCCAAGATCTAGGAGTCGTAGCAGCGAGGTTAACAATGAACGCGGTCACTGCCCTGTGGCACTCACTGACTCTCTGGCAGGGTAACGACGTCTTTTGCGCCAGGGTGAAGGGTGTAACCTCTGCGGCTCTCACTGTGACACGAGGGCGGGTTGAGAGTGGGACAGGGTGACCTGTCAATGAAAGCAAGAGTGTAAACAACATGACTCACGAGCTGATGATAATGATAACGCTAGTAAAAATGCTAAGCTAACGTCAGCCAAGACAATGAAAAAAGCCCAGTTATCTCCATCAACAACTTATCCAACTAGCTAATTAATTACCTGAACATGTCGATGAAGTTGTCGATGCCTCACTTAAAGTTTCGTCGTCCATGGAGGGTTCAACTTCTTCGGCGCTGGCTGCAGGCTAACGTTAGCTGCGGCTGCTGCGGGGGACTTGGCTTTCAGGCTATCAAATACGGTAGGCTACACTCTTCAGCTTTTAGAAATATTTTGTGTTTGACCAGGCGTTTCCTCAGTTTAGACGTGTTGCCATGGCCAGCTTTGCATTTCACATCACAAATATTGCAGCGAGCGTTGTCTGCGTCAAGCAACAAGCTGCAGGGGTGACGTAATCTCGCTCTCGTAGTCTCGCTCTCTCTCTTTCTCTCTCTCACCCAGATGCGCTCTCAGGTACCGAAATTTGGCACGATTGATTTTACGTGAATCGGTACTCGGTAGTACCGATGTAATTCGGTCGGTGCCCTAAAAGTATCGAAGTTCGGTACCCAGCCCTAACCATACCATTGTTTAAGTCCTTTTGATCACACATCCTCTGATTAGTCTGTAGTGTGGAGATCCTGTGGGACTGTTGTGACCTCATTAAAATGCAGATTAGTTTCTTTTGAACATTTGCTTCATTCAAGCCCATGATGGATTTTCCTTTGGGGCTGTTGGTTGGTCAGGGGGTCACCCAGGTGACTTTTGCACTGTCCCTACTACAATTACGTACATGCTAATGCACTATATATGAAGAATATCTGACTTCTGACTTTTTAGTGTAGGGCTCGTAGTTATTGCAGCCTTTTCTAAAACACACACGCATCCAGATTGGTAGTGTCCAGTGTGTCCAGATTAGATTTATTAAGAGTGACAGCAGGAGACGGTAGGACTTCTGGTGTTCCTTTACCCTCAGAGTAGCCTTAGGCACACACACAAACACACACACATCCCTACACCTACAGGGAGTGTTTAATTTCTCATGTCAAATTTTGTCTGGAAGAGAATGTGTGAATATGACTAATTTATTCTGTCTCTACTTGCAGATGTGCAGTATGTTGTCAGCACCTCCTGCTCACAGGAGGGAAATATTTGCACTGTGTAGAATAGATTTGGAATGAATGTCATCTACGTCTACAAATACATTTTGAAACATGTTGAAACACACGAGTGAGTGAGTCACTGACTGATTAATTTTTGAATATTTGTTCAGCTTTAATGAGGACTATCTTCGAATGTTTTCTCTCTGCAGAATCAAGTTCTCCCTCTTTCCACTACCTGTGCATGTGTCTTCTTGTGCCGTGTGTTTTTTAACTGGCCACCAAATAGAGGAGGCTGAAGGGGGGGGGTATAACAGAATTTACATTTTGGGGTGAAGTGTTCTTTTAAACATGAATTATGGGTAATGGTTGCTGAGCTGCCAGAGGTTTTAGGTCAGTTCCCTTGCTGAGAATTGGTGCTTTTGTGAAATAAAGAACAGAAGAAATTCGGTATGGGAGCTGCAGGATCACCATCAGCCTCCATAAAATGAAATGCAGAGGGGTTATCTGGCCAAGACAAGTTCCACTGCATGAAAAGGAACGAAGCCTTTCATTTCCACTCATCCTCTGTGTTCTCTGCCTGTCTCTGCTCTCATTAATTCATTCCCCTCTCCATCTCTTTTCTTTCTTTTTACCCTCAGATTATTATACTGTATGTAACTCCTCTCTGTCTTTCTACCCTTATCGTTTTCTCCAATCCACAGGCATACAAGCCTCCAAACTAGTTTCCCTGTAGCGTGTGTGTGTGTGTGTGTGTGTGTATGTATGTGTGTGTCTCCCATAGACCCATAAATAATGGGCATGGTGAACCAACGCGCAAGTGACATTAACTCATTTGTTTCCAATAGGGTGTGCTCAGTGGCACAGCGCGGCAAGGACATGCACACTTCCTGGGGCCGTATTCACGCTAGTAGTTGGTCCTAGCAGTGAAATTCTAAGAAAATTCTTAGAATTATGACGTTTTCTAAGAATTTCCCCTTAAAGGTAAGATTAAATCCTAGTAAAGATAAAAGCTATTCAGGAAGCATCTTGGCTCCTAAGGTGAAAAACTGTTACGAGTAAAGAGGAGAACTTTTAGGGGGGTTAGGAGTTTCTTAAGCAGAGGATTCAGGATTCATTCCCACGTTCGCACAAGAAACGGGATTTATGGATATAGCGGGTTTCCCCGGTGTTGTTGGGGTCATTGATGGGACAGACGTCTGCATCACTGACTATCTACTCTTGTTCAACAACTCCATTCGTATAGACTTCCCAATAAAGGCCAGCAATTGTATTAATTGGTCAGTGTTGAGACATTTTCACTGCGTCTTAACGTCAACTTGATTGACAAGTCATAATAACATTACCTTGTCCACACAAATAAAGGCATCACCATCATCATTAGGCTGTGAGTACCACTTAAGTATTAGAAAGTTAGGCTTTTCAAACGACCAACCATGTGCCGTGGAGTGCCAAGAATATGCATGTTTTAATTCTAACCAAACACTACACCAGGTGATCTCACTGATTTGTTCCTCTCTGGTTGTGTGTGTGTGTGTGTGTGTGTGTGTGTGTGTGTGTGTGTGTGTGTGTGTGTGTGTGTGTGTGTGTGGTGGGGTGGGGGTGAATGTTTGCTGGCAGACAGTTTACTTGTCCAGGCCTGCTCCATCAACTCCATTGTCCATCTACTCCATTATCAAGATTGTTTTTCAAATGCAGTGCTCCCGCTGAGTTTCAAGTCCACCCTGTGTTTTTCTCTCCATAGCCCTCCTGCTTATGGACTTATGTGGATGGTGTGTGTTTGTGTGTGTTCCAAAAGGCTGTTTGGTTAGTTGTGTTCACAGAGGGCTTGTTAAAATGTTTAGTTGTTGAAGTGAAACACACTTGATTGCTTATTCACTCTCTCTCTCTCACACACACTCTCACACACACACACACACACACACACACACACACACACAGGAATGAATGAACAACTCTCCCCAATCCAGACTCTCCTGTCATGCCACATGAATCCCCAGCCTCAGTGAAAACACACTGAGACACACACACACACACACACACACACAACCAATACACACATAGCACAGCTCTGATGGGTTTTATCATGTTCTGTTCACACACTATTTTGGTAACTTGTTTTCCTTCCTCCAATGAGCACAAAGCTTATTGGCTCCAGTGAGTGGCCACTTCACAGGTGTCAGCCACATATATGTGTCTTCAGCTACAACCAGTCATTGGAAACATGTGATTGACCAATTCACTCATCATGGTAGACGACTACCAAACTAACCCTCTGACCCCTTTGTAGAAACAATGCTGACATCTCACTGTACTTTTCTACATCAGGGATTAACTTTATATCGTCCATCTTCTTCACTTTCTCCCTTTCTTCGCCGACTTTAGCGTATCAAAGAAGCCAGGTTTATTTGTTTGTGTCATGTTTGTATGTATTTATCTGATGAAGGCCGTCATGGCCCAAACGCAGAGGTGGGGACTCCAGTCACATGACTTGGACTCAAGTCAGACTCAAGTCACAATTTTAATTACTTTAGACTTGACTTGGCTTCTGGTGACTTTGGACTTGACTTTGACTTGTACTTTGATGAGGTTGAAAAGGTTTCTAAAGTCTTGACAAAAGATCTTGCGTTTGTGTAAATGACTTAGATTGAAAGTGATGAGATTTGTTCCACCAGATGACTGAATATAATTTCTGTTTTCTGAATTTGTATGGAATGATTGAATTTATTGAAGTTGAAACTGATTATAGAAATCAAACTCATGATGCTCTTACCAAGTTTCTATCCTATTAAAACCACATTGCATTGAAAAGTCCTAGATATTTAGTTTTCTTTAAGATCTAAAATTTATAATTGACTCTTGATGTGTTCTGACTTGACTTGCTGTTCTACATTTAGACTTGAGACTTGACATTAATGTCTTGGACTTGACTTGGTGTTCTACATTTAGACTTGGGACTTGACTTGAGACTTGTGCCTCAAGACTTGAGACTTGGGACTCAAGCAAAGTTGACTTGCTCACACCTCTGCCCAAACGTAATGTTTTTAATGCTATAAATAGAGTCTATTTTTCCACAGATGTTCCACAGTGTTGCGCCTTACTTTTTTGTTCCCTTTACTGACATTTTTATAGGCAGCACAACTTAATCAAAGTGCAGTGAGATGCCAGCATTGTTTCTACAAAGACAACAGTAAAAAAGATGAGGATGTTGTTGCCTAGGCTGTTGGAGCTCAATGTAAGTACAGCCTGTTTCCCAAGGTATTTCTCCTGCTGTAGTGCAGGAGGGCATGGCGCTCCGCATCCTGTGTGAACAAGCCCTTGTTGATTTACATGTGCGAGTCGCAGCTGGGCTGTTCAGAACAGAAGCGTATTTTTACACACCGTCCAGCAGCCCTACTGCACTGCACTGCACTGCAGAAATACCCTGTGAAAATAGGCTGTGCTTACATTGAGCTCCAACAGCCGAGGCTGCACCAGGCAAGACTTTTATGTAGAAATCCAGCTGTAGATCAGCCATGCAGCCAATCTGTCTTCATTTTACATCGACAACGGCTAGTTTAAAAGTTTGTACACGAGTTTCGGGAGTTTCCAGAGGTGGCGAGTCGCGCTACTACAAGCCTCCCTTCAAATCCTTGAATGAACATCTGCATAGCAACAGGTGTGTCATCGTTCACTTTATTGTCCAATCAAAGATAATGTTTCTTCCTCGGAAAACTAATCAGTGATAGACTATTACAGGCTGAAATTATTATTATTAAACAACATAGAAATTAATTCCCGGGAGAAATATCTAAAATATTGAACTCCATCTCGCCGCGACTGAGGCTCAGTGGACTGACTTAATTTTAGGCTATAGTCTACTTTCTAACTCCGGTGCCGGTGAATGTATGTGTGTGTGCGCGCACGCATGTCAGCTTGAGCGTGTGTGTGTGTGTGTACATGTCTGTGTGTGTATGGGCACTCAAGACTGGAAATTTAATGTTAGTATGTTATGTTATGTTTGAATGACACCTCTAATATATTTAAATAAATGTCTCCAAATAGACTGCAAACTTTGCGGCCCTTTTTCTCAAAAACATAGTTTGGTAACAGTCAAGACATAAAGGGGCATTCCTCTTTCCAACATTGCATTAAACTCAAAATGTCTCCAGGGGTCAATGTGACTGAAAATGATAGAGCAGGTCACGGGCAGAACACACATTATAATAGGGTGTGAAAGCCAAGAGGAGGCCCATCTTGCACTAGATCTACCTAGTCTTGTTGTGGAAAACGTTACATTTTTTTGAAGTGTTCAAAATTGTTGCCATTTGCAACTGTTTTTTTGTATGGTGCAGCTTCAAGAGCTAAATGTTGCCAAAACTTACACTGTTAAGCCCTTTGTCTTTGTCCCTCCCTCCCTTCTTTCCTTCCTTATCTCCCTCCCCTCTTTATCCCCCTTTCTTTCCACTTCTTTTTCCCGGATCCTCTCCTCCTTCTATTCTGCTCTCCTCTAGGTGTCTCTATCTGAGATGTCCAGGCTGGGTGTCCAGAGGGGGCTCGACCCCGGCTACAGCCCAACCACAGACCACCAGCACAGACACTCCTGCTGCTGAGAAACTACACAAACATCTATAGACACACACAGAGACACACACACACACACACACACACAGACACACACATCTATAGACACTCACACACAAATTGCTTGAGAGACAGAGCTTCACGAACTGACCAATCTACAGGCAGCCGAGGCTGAACGTCAGACCAGCTGGTCATGAACCAACCGAGGATATCACTGTGTGGTGTTGAGTGAAGAAGAGAGAAACTGCTGTGCCTCCAAGAGGGAAGGAGAAAGGAGTGCGGGTGTGTGGGTGTGGGTGTGGTTGTGAGTGTTGGTAAAACACAGAGGAAGAAACCCAATCTTCTTAGACTACAAGCTGAGAACAAGCAAGCCTGCGAGACGAAGAGGACCATAAACTAAGAGTCTACAAAGACTGAGCCAGGGTAGCCGGTATTCAGCCAGCATCCATTTCTCCCTCCATTTATTCATCCATCCATCCATCAGCCATCCATCCTTCCCTCCCTCCATCTATCCATCCATCCATCTGTGGGTTGGTAGTAGTGCTGCAGGCGATGCTGGCCATGGTGACCTAGCGTAAATGGCTATTCCTCAGCACAGCTCAGCACCAGTATCTGCTGCTCAATCCTCCTCCTCTCCCCCCTCCTCTCACTCCTCAACCATTTTTCCGCCTTCCCCGCTCATCACCGCTGCTTGCCGCCAGGCCCTGCCCCCCCCTCTCCACCACCATGGTAGGTGCAGGCCTGGGTGTGTGGAAGCTCATGCGTGGAGTTCGCCAGCTGGAGCTTCACCGCCTCATCCTGGCACTCATCATCTTCTGCCTCCTGTCCATGGCCTTCCTGGCTTACTATGTCTCCAACAGCCCCAAGATCAAGGAGGCCCCTCCGCTGCCCTTCAGTGACTGTGGTGGAGGAGGGGGGATGTCGCCTGGGGCTAGCACTGGGGACACCGGAGGAGGGCAAGGAGGCCAGCGGGCACCCCTCTTCCTGCCCCCACGCCAGGGACGTCTACAGCAGGTCAAGGCGGTGGACAACTCCCGGACGGAGCCTGTGGTGCTGGTGTTTGTAGAGAGCATCTACTCCCAGCTGGGCCAGGAGATTGTGGCCATATTGGAGTCTAGCCGCTTCCGCTACCGGACAGAGATTGCTCCTGGTAAAGGCGATATGCCCACATTGACAGAGCGTAACCGCGGCCGCTACACATTGGTCATCTATGAAAACGTGTTGAAATATGTCAACCTGGACGCTTGGAACCGCGACTTGCTGGACAAGTACTGTGCCGAGTATGGCGTCGGTGTCATTGGCTTCTTCAAAGCTAATGAAAACTCTCTTCTCAGCGCCCAGCTTAAAGGCTTCCCACTGTTCCTGCATTCACACTTGGGACTCAAGGACTACCGCATCAACCCCAACGCTCCTCTGCTCTACATCACCAGGCCCAACCAGGTGGAGCAGGGTCCTCTACCAGGGGACGACTGGACCATTTTTCAGTCCAACCACTCCACCTATGAGCCGGTTCTCCTGGCCAGTACCAAGTCCTCTGAGGCGCTGGCCCACCTTGGCCCCGGCCCCCTGCGGGCACTCCATGCCACGGTGGTCCAGGACTTGGGACTTCACGATGGCATTCAGAGAGTTCTGTTTGGGAACAACCTCAACTACTGGCTCCACAAGCTAGTGTTCGTGGATGCCATTGCCTACCTGACAGGGAAGAGACTGTGTCTTTCCCTGGAGCGCCACATCCTGGTGGATGTGGATGATATATTTGTTGGCAAGGAGGGAACCCGCATGAAGGTGTCGGACGTGGAGGTGGGTGAGACTTGTCAGGCATAGCTCCATATGAGGTCATAAATTATCACATGCTTCTTGTAAACAGTGAGTCACCTAATCATGTTTTAGAAGTATGATTTTTTTTTTAGATTAGGTTTCTGGTGTAATGCCAAACGTGGACATGAACTCATATCCATGCTAAAGCGTGACAAGGTTGTGTTGATTGGAAATAATACTTTTAAGTGTTTGTGTTAATGTGTGCATTGATTTCGTTAATGTGTGCATTGGCTTCCCTGTTCTCTTCATTTTTACTTTCTTTATTCTGTCTTAACCGCCCCTTTGTCTTACGTCAATATTATGTCACATTAGTTTTTTCATCTGTTACTAGAAATACATAATTAACTATAACACAGAAAGTGAGAATGTTAAGAAGCTTAACCTTTCAGGTCCATTCAGCGTTTCTTAGCACTGATGTTTGCTGTAAAAGCAACGGAAATCCCAAGAATTCACTTCAGTACTTCAGTAACTCCTTTCTCTTTGTGCAATACACATGGGAGGCAGATTGATTTCCAATAAGATTTTCATTAAGGTGTGACTGGGCAGCAACAGGAAACCTCCACTGCCTGCTAGTATTTATTAACATGAATCTCATTAGCCACATCAATCATTGCTCTCTTGAGTTGTTAGCTTAGCCATTAGTCTGCCACTGTGTAATAAACCTAATTGCTTGTGCTGGTCTCGTTATAGGGACAAAAAACCAACAGGAAATTATATTATGCTTTCTTTCTTCAATCTCCACCAAAAAGCCTTATTCAAAGTGACAAAAGGGGCAACAGCAAGAGTTTTTCACAGCAATCACAGACAACTTCCTAATGGGTTATTCTTGCCATGCTTGCAATGCAAACACTTAACCTGTGTCAGCAGTTTTTGAGATGCTAAGAAGGCAGCTGAAGGGACGTTCTTGCAAAGGCATGGATCAAGCCCTGAGTCATACAGACAGTTAATTAGGCTGTTGTCAGTTGTCGTCAGTAGACGTGGCATGAGGAAGGACCACCAGATGAAAAACTAGCATTAGCACTTAGCACATAGATTTTTTTATTCATGGTAGTGCTGCAGGGGGATATTTCTAGTTAATTACTCTAGTTGGAAAGGTCTGACTAACATGTGGATTTACACCTCGGACAGGAAGACGCCTGCATCAGTCCATCACTTGGCAGGGAAACACAACAAGTGTACAGAGTGTTCTGTAAAGCAGCAGCAGCATTATATCATCAGAAAAATAGCCCTATGAATTTGGAGATGCCAATTTCTCTTTTCTCCGTACTGCTGAAAGTGGAGGCAGCTTTTGTCTCGATTATCAAGCACTGTCTTCTCGAACCGTTTAGCCCGTCCTTCAGTTCAGTTTGACATAGCTGAATTGTATCTGAACACTTTTCAAATTTCATTTCCACCCGCGTGTATTGATCCAGTCTTGTTAGTCAATAGAGTGGCAGCTGGTCTAGCAGAGACACTTTGAGCTGTGGAGGTGGTGATGGGATAGCAGACAGACAGAGGGAGAGAGAGAGAGAGAGACAGAGAAAGAAAGGTGGTGAGTAATGACAAAGAAGTGGTTTGTTTAAAAACAAGAAAAGTTGCACTGACTCAATTTTTGCCAATGTTCAACAAATAAATGGGAGCAGTAAAGGAGGGAAAGATTAGAGGGACTTATATTCTAGGAGGGTGTGTTAAACCCCCAGTATGCAATTATTATGACTGTGTAAAATTGGGGCATTTTCAGGGCATTTTGAACATTATTGGATCTCAGTTCTGTGAATACAGTAGTGTTCCGAAGAGAGAACCAGTCTTGCACTGAGAAGACTAAAATCTGCACTTTGTTCTTATATTTCAGAAAGAGAAAGTATTTGTCACATTTTTGTTTTAGCATACTTATTCCCAATACATATACAATTTAAAAATTGCACTTCTGCACTGACTCAAGAAAGTACATTAAACATTCACAATGAAAAATATTATTTGTTGGTTTCACATAATGTTTTAATACATACAATAACCATGTAGGCCTATTAATTATAAAAAATAGGGATGCCCCGATAACGTTTTTTGATGCCGATCGCCGATCGTCTATGAGCCATATCTGCCGATACCAATCGGCCATAGATAGTTTTTTTGTTTTGTTATAGCAGCTGGTATAGCAGTATTATAGGTCAGTTTCCATTTTACATACATTTCATCCATCAAATTGAGTCCTGGTTAAAAAGTATCCACATTTTCTTTTTTTCTACCTCAATATTTACTTGATCATTATGTAAACAAAACCATGTGCGTTATAGGTAGCGCAACATGATTTAGTGAGATAACCGAAGCACAAGACTCAGACTGTTGCCACTTGCCTGTGTTGTTGAGTCGAGTTAAATAAATGGAGACACCCTCCGAAGATATATATCCGTTTCAGTCTTTGTTTTTGTATAAGTGAATGTTCTTAAGAGAGAGAGAAATGAGACTTTTCAGTTGCCTCTCCGCTGTTAGGGTCTCGACCGTCGTCTGGTACGACGCCGACAGTGGTGCAGAGTGCAGACCATTATGTAAACAAACGCACATGGCATGCGATGAATTGATGCATTAAATGAGCAGAGAATTAAATGAGGGGAAGTAGCGGGCGTGACGGACTGTGACGTTACTGGTTGTCCATGAAGATTTGTGTTTTTAACTAACATGTAGCCTAAAGAAATATGAATTCAAGAAGTTCAAGAAGAGAAATGGCTCACGTGTTTTGCGTCATCGATCGGTTTTTGCAATCGGCGACTATAAAGCATTATTGGAATTCTCCGATCTCATATTTATACTGAATATCGGCCGATTCCGATTGCTGGCCGATCGATCGCGGCATCCCTAATAAAAAATATGGACAATTGTTAGATATAGTCCAGACCTTTTTCTATGTAGGAAATTTGTGTGACTGGACCTGCTGGAATTGTACATGAATACCCCTCTAATAAAGCATGGTCGATTTCAGGCAAAAACGTCAACATAAATTAACCTAAACAAATTCAAACAGTCAAATTTTGCACACTGGTTTCCGACCAAAAAAAATTAACAACTGTAGGTGTTGTAGACAGTAGGCAGTAAGTGTATTTCCTGTGTTTTTGTGGAATTCCACACCACTTTGGCTAAGGAAATGGTATCATGTTTATTTAACTGTGTACTGTAAGTGTTCCTTCAGTATTTCCGTCAATAGATATTAGCCTACTTTCTTAAAAGAAATTTCTTTGAAGATGTATTTATAACTCCTAACTAGGGCTGAACGATTTTGAAAAAATATCTAATTGCGATTATTTTGACTGATATTGCAACTGCGATATGATTTGTGATATTTGAGGGAATGATAATTTTTACATCATTATTCTCATTTTCATTGAAAAACGTATTAAAATGATTATGGTGTGATTTTTGCGGGTATCTGTACCAAACAAAGATATTTTCTTAAGTCTGTAGAATATGATGTGTAGGCCAGGACATCTCTGCAGCATGACAATATTTAATTTAAAATGGTATTTTGACACACATTTCGCCTTTAACAAATATTGCGCCTCCTGCGATTTGAAAATTGCAGTAGGCCATATTGCGATTTCGATAAAATTTCGATTAATTGTTCAGCCCTACTCCTAACTACATGGCTCTTGTGACTTTACCCTTGAAAAGTAAGACCGTCATAATGAAGGCAAAATGTGTTTACTTTCAACCAACCATTCTAAAAACTAATATGACCCAGCAAATTAGAATCAGTTGCACATGACACAGAATAGCATCTAAAAAAAAATTTTTTTTGCACAGCGAATGTTGTAGTTACAATTAGATTGAGCTAGAAGAGCTGTGTTTTGCATAAAAGATTTGGAATTTATTAAGCTGGATATATTTGTTTTCTTTCTGGTGTTTGCAGGATGGTCAGGACTAGATTGAGCTGTGCGCGCGCCTGATTGACAGGCAGTAGGGACACCTCAGAGCTCACCTGATTGGTTGAGATTTTTACCAGGAGCAGTTAGATTTTGGAGATCCTGAAAAACTGAGACGATCACAGAGGCCCGGGCCCAATCCCAAACCAGCCCCTAACCCCTCGCCCTATCCACCCCCCCCCCCATCCCACCCCCCATCGATGCATACTCGAACGTCGGCTAGCAGGAAGCGCACCTGCAACAGGAGACTAGATGAAACACCATTCAAATGTTAAGTTCCGTCTCTCTACTTTGTCAAGTATTTTGATCAGTTACACACACGTTTGTTTTCCTCACGCTGACTTACAGCCTCAAACAAAATCACGGAATGTGTTGTGAAGTTTACAACTAAAAAAGGAGAATAGCACTTTGTCCCTAAGGTCGCTTGACTTGTAACAAACCCATAAATGCCTTTATGCATGCAAACAAAAAAAGTCCAGTTTACTTCACATTTCATTCTCATGGTTTTGGATGTTATGTGTTTACAGGACAGTTGCAACCTGTTATCGTTGCCTCTCGTAAAATTTGCAACGTCAAAACAGCCGCGCGAGCACGGCGTCTATCGGTTGCCATGGTGATGACTGCTTCCAATTCTTCCGGTAGAGTGGCAAGGGCGTCCCATAGTTTGTCAATTCATTTCTACCCTCCCCCTTCATCCGGAGGCACCTCCACAGCTGCGAGTGTAACTTGATTTGGAGTGACACTTGGTAGTGAAGTGGTAGTGGGTAGGGGCTGGTTTGGGATTGGGCCCTGATCTCCTCTCAGACCAATTTAATTACTGATAGCTGAAAAGGTGTTATTAAATTTTCACCAAATAATACAAAAAGAAAGTTGCCTACCCCAGCTTTAATATATGAATATACATATCTGTCTGTAATATTTTGGTTCTCAACTTTATGAATTGCTGTTTTCAGCCAGAACGAATGCCGTTCGGAAAGCTGAAATACAGGATTTCCCCAGTTTGCCTCCCCCTCTAGCGGCGAAAAGTATTTGAAATGATGCTACTACAACCAAACAACCACGGAAGTATTATATTGTCAGTTATATTATCAAAGAAGGCGTAGCAGCCAGTGTTACTTGTGTGTTGTTAAAGTTTAAGATCAGCCATTGCAAAAGGGTGTCATAAGCCTTACGAGGTTGTGCTCTTAGTTACATAGCCAGGGCAGAGAGAAGAAACACAGAGGCACAGGAAAATGCAGAACCTCATTTATAATTCCTATGACTCCACCCTCACTGAGTCCTCATCGTCATACTTTGCTGACTCTACTTCCAATCCACATTCATCAGCTTGGACATGCTAGTGTGTAAAATAGCTGTACAGTCTCTGCAATTGTGTAAAAAGTCGCCCTGTCAACCTGGCTCCAGCATGGAGGTCCATTGGAGAATTAGCTGTTCACTAATAATGGTTAGGATTGTTGTGGTGTTGGTGTAGGTCCATTTAGTAATGTTATGAATGAAAGTGAAAAGTCTGATGAGGTGGATTTGTTTCCAAATGTCTTGTCTTTAGCCCTAGTCTCTACTCCAAAACACTCTTGAGTTGTTGAGACTCTGACTTGAGAAGAGTTAGCTCAGTTAACCTGAACAAACTGTTGTTCTTTGGCTTTGTTAGCTAACTATCTGGGCTTTCTGTCCATCATCTTCTCCAGTCTGGACTCAAGCGAAAGATTTCGGTCTATTTGCTAAATGAAAACTGTATTGCTGGGTACAATACTTAACACTAAATCCATATTACATAATATATCATTGAAATTTGCATCGAATAATATCGTGCATTGATGACATGCATTAGGAGATGTAAGAAATAAAATGAATATTGCGCGTTTTATATGAATACACTCTGTTCTTTGTCCTGCAAAGTGGAGTGCCTTTTGTCCTACTTACTACAATGATGTAATCAGTGCTTGAATGCATGCATGATCACTATATATGGTTATGTGTGGTTTTAAGTGATTCTATAGGTGGACATGCAGTTAAAAGTCCGAACTGGTGGGTTGGTTTTGAGCCAAGTAGGTTTGGCTATGGGCCAAGATTTATAGTTTTGTTTACTTTAACCTATATAAGTGGATCGTAAACTCCTGTCTTGGTCACTTCTTTGTTGCTTGTCTGGAACACTGAACTGAACCATGCATGTCTGAATAAAGAATCCACAGAAGACTCTTGAACCTTGCTTATTCATTTTGACCCACAACGGGGAAGTAAAACTTTGCATTTACAGAGACAAATTGAAGCAGCAATTGATTTGAATATCTCCATTCCTCTTTATCAGGCAAACAAAATGTAAACAGGCTTCTGTGGTGCAGTGAACTCAAATAACTTCACATGGAAAAGTAACTGTTAATAACGTAAAAATGCACATTCAAATGTTAAGAGAAAAAATGGTAACATGTTAACATTCACAAAGAAATAGCTGGTAACAACATGGAAACATTCACATTGTAAATATAAAAACATAGCTCTTAGTAAGTTGAACTTTAATATTAGTAACTAGGCTCAGTCCTGTCAGAGTTAACATCCACTGGGTATTTTAGTAATTTCAGTGTTTTGATACTGTCAAAGCTTCCAGATGACATTACTTTTGTTGATCATGTTGATCTGTTTAGAGATCTCTGAAATGTCTGAAATGTGTCCAATCCATCTGCCTTGAGATTAGCTGGTGCTGCTTAATGATGCCCACTATAACTGTTGAACAGATGTAGTTTGGTCCAGTGGGGCCTCCATACTCTCTACAGTCATAAAGCGAAAAACGAACCCTGCTTTTCTGTAAAACGACACGGTATAAGTATTGGTGTAAAAATAAAATTGCAGCGTATTGGCGTATGTGTTTTGTGTTTGTTTTTATGTGTGTACATAAAATGCACTTCAGTCAGTATGAAGTTCAGATCTGTTTTTCATTCCTTCACAGGCCTTACTCAACACTCAAAACAAGCTGCGAACGTTGGTCCCTAATTTCACCTTCAACCTGGGCTTTTCTGGAAAGTTCTACCATACAGGTATGGAACAGCTCACACCACATTACCTGGCCCACCGGCAGCACCGCTTCCTGTTTGAATCGGTGCTGTCATAGTGTGGGAGTTTAATTAGAACAGCCTGGCAAATTACACTGTTCTCTCTCTCTCTCACACTCTCTCTCTCTCACACACTCTCTCTCTCTCTCTCCATCTGTGTGGAGGAAAGGTGATAGATGAGGGCCATCATCTCTACCTTCTCCTTATCTTCATTTCACAGACAACACACGCACTTTCCCATTCTCTCACACACTTGTTCAATCACCCACTCTCTTGCGTGTGTGTGTGTGTGTGTGTGTGTGTGTGTGTGCGTGTGTGCATGTGTGTTCAGGTACTGATGAAGAGGACCATGGAGATGACATGCTGCTGCGGCACAGGAAGGACTTCTGGTGGTTCCCTCACATGTGGAGCCACATGCAGCCTCACCTCTTCCACAATGTCAGTGTCCTGGCCGAGCAGATGAGGCTCAACATGTTCTTCGCTCAGGTTAGCATCAATGCACTGGCCAGTTGAAGGAGTGTGTAGCTACATGGCTTGCCAAAAGAGTGTGTGGCTACTGGAAGGAGTGTGTGGCTACATGGCTTGTCAAAGGAGTGTGGCTACATGAGTAGTCAAAGGAATGTGTGGCTACATGAGCACTCGAATGAGTACATGGCTACATGACTGGTTGAAGGAGTATGGCTACATGGAAGGAGTGTATTGTTAGGTTAAGAAGTGTGTGTGGCTAGTCGAAGGAGTGTGTGTGGCTAGTCGAACAGCCCATGATAACCTGAAAGCAGTGTTCAGCAACCAGCCCATATATATTATATAGTTTATAGTTTCAATCAAATGTTAAAGTTTCTCATTGGTGTCTGTTCCTTTTGATTTTATTTATATGGCATTTAAAACAAGAGCAAATAGTTAAAATGCTCAGTTTCATGTACCAAAGCCTGAAAAGAGCTATTCTACTTTGTAATTTAGATTGGACTACTGGTGACCATTATTTTTTGTACTTTCATTATTAGGCCACAGCCATGGTCCAAAGATGATTATTATTTGGCTTGTTTTAATTGCAATCGATGCTATTTGTGATACTTGAAGCTGCAATAAGCCACTGCACTACAGAGGCATACTAAGGACCAACCATGCATAAAGGCTAATAGCTAATCTAAACGTACCTACGGAGAAGTTTTGCCGGTTACCAGTCTTGCTTTGATATGAAAATCAAACGACTCTTTTCATTGAGTGACTCATAAAGAATTGATTCTCATAAAGATCCGAACTTCACACATAACACTACACACTTGCCCACTGGATGTCTCTCGCTCTCTCTCTCTCTCTCTCTCTCTCCCTCAGAAAGTAGAGTTCTATTACCCCCTAGTGGCACTTTCAGCACTTGGCTTTTATCTTTTCAGGAAAGAATTGGTCATTTTCATCTCACATTTCTGGCATATTGGGTTTATTATCTCTATGTTCAGAATGGAGCTATAGCCCAAAAAGTCCCAATGCTGAGTGGATATATGGGAGGAAAATGAACCCATACCTCTCTGATTGCCTTGTTTTCCTCAACTTCAATTGAATTATGTCCATTCATTTTTTATCATGTTCATATTTTTATATATCAATATCTCCTGTCCCTCCCATCTCAATATCTTTATCTTCCAGCTAACCAAAGAGACTATTACTCACATGAGCAGTAGTCGTCTCTTTGAGAACCTCAGTCTGGATGTAGAGCTCTTCCTACCACTGAGACAGCTTATCTTAAGACAACGAATAACATGCTTTGTAGCTGATGTGGTAAATCCTCTGTTTTAGTTCTCCCGGCTCTAGTGTTGATTGTTCTTCCCTACTTTAGTTTCTCAAACACTGGGTCGACATCTCTGGTACCGCTCTTGACTGGTTTTCCTCATATCTGCAGATACTGATACTGCTCTAGACTGGCTTTACTCCTATCTGCTGATACTGGTACTGTTCTAGACTGGTTGTCCTCGTATCTGCTAGGTTCGTTGTCCTTGTATCTGCAAGGAAAAAAATACTTTCTCTGTAGCAATTGGCTAGTCCAGGTCATCATTGGAAAAAGTTACTTGCAGTGTCCCCCAGGGGTAAACTGTGATCCATGTTTTTTTGTCATGCCAGAAACTGAATTTGAATTGCATTCATTTGAACTTTTGATGCTTGAATTGAATCATTGTTTTCAAAAATTGAAACCGATTTGAAGAATTTGAATTTCTATTGTCAAATCTGAAACTGAATGTAATGGTTTGATTTTGAATTTGGTCATTGTTGCTTTGCAACTTTAAACTTTTATTTCAAACTAGTTTGAGGTAAAAATTCAAAAAATGCTTTCAAATTCAGTTACAGTTACTCACAATTCAATTTCAAGTCTGACACACGCATCCAGGGAACTATGCTGCAATATTGTAATATTGTTTAATGAAATCTATCGTTCTGCAGTTCAGGCTGAAGACTAAAGGCCCTGACACACCAGGCCGACGGTTGGCCGACGGCCAATGTCGGGCCGTCGGTAAGCGTCTGTGTGCCTAGTTTTTGCGGTGTGTCCCGCACCATTGGCACTAGTCGGACCCTGTCGGCGTCTTTTCGGCTGATTGAGCATGTTGAATCGGCGTCGGAGCCCGTCGGTGAGAGAGATCACTCTGATTGGTAGTTCGTGTTTTGCCTCTGGATGATTGGACTGATAAATTCCTTCAACATGTGGAACTGAACAGGAAAGAGCCGAGCGAAATTTTTAAAATCGGAGGTTTCATTTATCTCCAGCTCTCGACACAGGTTGGGGAAAGCCCCTTGAGCCTGTCGCTGGAGTATCCATGATTTCACCCATTTAGTGCGGTTTCTCCTTATTTTTCGCCTCCGCCTCTTCCTTTCTTCTTCCACAACCAAAAGACCAAGGGCTGACAACGGCAGTGCCATTTGCAACTTCTTATCAGACATAAGGTATGGAGAGTTATTTCCCCTCACGCAGGCGCAGAACGTACGTGCTAGTTGGCCGTTGACTGTAGTCTTTGCGGTGTGTTCAAGTGCAACTTTTTGGACCAGACACAGGCGACGTGAGGCGACGCAACAGTCGGCCTTCGTCGCCGCTGGTTCTTTGATGTCGGTTTGGTGTGTCAGGGCCTAAGAGGCTCTGGAATAACCTGCTGACTCAGCGTCCTCCTTTCTTTTAAAATGCACTTTTTCTAAGATAGCCTTGGTCTATATTCTGTTTTTATTTGTTTTAATTATTCTGTGCATTTGCCGTTTTTATTTTATTATTTTTTCTTCTTTACTTATTGTTCACATTTTTATGTAATGCTCACCTTTGTATTTATCTTGCAATGCACTTTGAAGCCCTGTTCTCATATGTCCTCGATATAATAAAGGCTATTATTTTTGGTCTGTTTCATTCTTTCACCTCCTTCTCCTCTCCTCTTCCTTTCCTTTCTTCCTCACTCTGTACGCTTTCCCCCTTCCTCTCCTCCTTTTCCTTCTTCCATTCCTCTTCTCCCTTGCTTGCTCTCCTACCCTCCCTTCCTTCATCTCCTCACATCCCTTCTTCCTTTCCTCACCTCCCTTCTTCCTTTCCTTGCTTCCTCTCCTCATCCTTTCCCTTCTTACCTTCTCTTGCCCTCCCTTACTCTCTTACTCCCCCCCCCCCCCGCCTCTCCATTTGCCTCTCTCCCTCCCTCCATCACATCTTCCCTCCATCCTTCCCTCTTTTCAGGAGCATGGCATCCCTACAGATATGGGCTATGCTGTGGCCCCCCACCACTCTGGGGTTTATCCAGTTCACAGCCAGCTGTATGAGGCCTGGAAGTCAGTGTGGGGCATCAAGGTGACCAGCACAGAGGAATACCCGCACCTCCGGCCCGCTCGATACCGCCGAGGCTTCATCCACAGCAGCATCCAGGTGAGCCCGGTCTCCATGACCCATACTCATATCAGTCAACCATCACTCATGCAATTGATGTGCTTTCTGGTCGGAAATAAAGGCAAAGGAAATGATGAAGCATAATGTGTACAGCTGCGTCCCCCAGACCGATTTTGGAGATGGGTCACACACAACATCAACTGAGATTATAACCCATGTTATAATCTCAGAAGTCCGATTTTAATATTACCATATTAAAAAATAAATCCAAAACAAAACCAAAATGTGTGTAGCACTGTGCACCTTGTTGTTGAATGGATTCAACCAACCAAAAGTGGGAGGTGTTACATGTAAACAGTGCCCCCTGGAAACACTCACTGTGGGACTCCACTTTGACTACATTAAAGTCTTACTGTAACCTATGTTCATTAACTCAGGGAGGCCTAGGCCTACACAGCTTCTGACCCCTTGTTCCTCTCTCTTACAAACACACACCTACCATTCACTCATAACCCATAGACAAAGACATACGCACTCATACACACACACACATACACACATCTGCACACACACATGCACAATTTGTGTTTGTGTTAAATTTTAATACTCTATTCAATGAATTGTGTGCTGATTCTAAAAGGGTCTTGTGTCTGCATTACATAACGCATGAATGAACCAACCTCTGCTGTTAAAGACCTCACCTTATCCTTCGACCCTTAGTTAAATGATCAATAATTTAGTGTTAACTAAAGGTGTAATGTTGCAGTGTAATCGAGAAGAACTGTTAATATTGCATTTTCAACAATAATTATTTAAGTATTAGTTGTGATTCCAAATTGAACTTTATGAGGCTGATATTGACTGATTTTTAGATATTGTATCTTATCACTTGTGCCACCTTATGAAAATTCATAATTGTTCATACTCAGTGCCACTGTGCGTAAAGACCCATATTCCTTACATTAATATTAACCACGTGGGAGGACATCCCCTACAGTAGCATTCTCTATTTCTATTAGGATTGGACCGATATTCGATATTATCGCGATATTTCGTAAATATTGCTATATTTCAGATATTTCACAATCAGCCTGTTTTTCTGGAAATAGCAGGAATGAGCAAATTATACCAAATGGTCATTTGGATAATAGCGTATATCATGATATTTTGGTGGGACAGTATTGGATATCGCCCAAGCCTAATCTCTATTTCAGAAATATTGTTGAAAGGTTTTTCCAGGATGAATTAGACTCTGGGATTAAAATTGAATAAAATTATATAAAAAACATTAAGAGAATGCCTTTACATAAAAATAGGTTTTAAGAAGTGACTTAAAAGATACTGATTGAAAGGCAAAGGCTTTGGAAAGAAATTCATACATAGGCATTAACTTCACTATTAATATTTCTCTAAGAAACAAATCAAGCATTTAAGCAGAAGCCTTTAGATCAAAATGGCTTTAAGATAATGAAAAACATAGTACATTCAATCAGGTGTCCCCAAATTTTTGACGGGCAGTGTATATCCAATAATCCTGATAGCACATGAATGCACCTCCATCCTCTAGCACTGGCTTCCTGTCGCATTTATTTACCTGGCAGGACAGAAGTTTTGCTGTTTGAATGTTAAGAAAACAACATTTGAACCTAAACAAAGAATAATCTACACTAGCTGTTGAACATAGCTATTTAATATCAGAGGTATTTGTGGACCCCTGCCCTCACTATGCCAGGAAGTCATTCCAGATACACCTACAGCAAACCGTATAGAGATAGTTGCACTTGCCTCGATGTACTAGTAAAGTGGGTAGGGGTTGTTTTAGGGAGACTCTCGTCTCTTGGTCTTGTGTTCTGTGCTTGCCAGCCTGATAAGGAGAGTCATTTCATATCCCACCATTCTTCAGTTAGATGGAGGAGAAGCATTTATAGCAGAGATCTGAGTTGAAGTGACTTGTTAAGCTCAATGAAAGCACCATCTGGAGAGGCAAGCTCTGTTGTTCAGTGTTGAATGACTAATGTAATGTTTTGATAGGAACTATGTCCACATCCACAGGCTTTCTGTACATCTGTTGCAGACCTCTTTAGATGTCCCACTCTATCTTGTGATCATAGTGAAGCCAGCAGGGACTGAAGGGAGTTCATTATTTTCCTCCACTTGGTTTTTGAAGAGAGTCATTAACCATTATTGTTCATATGTAAACGATAATAACTGAAAGTTATCTCTGTTATATTCATAAAAGAACAGACTTCCTGCTAGGCTTTGCTCCTGACTACATTGAGCTTTATTCAACAAACCACTGACAACACCGTTTGTAAAATTTAGAAATTCATTTAAAGTTTTTTAGATCTGTGATGTGTGATGCTGAAACGAACATGTCGACTTTTCAGTTAAACTGAATACACGCACACGACCGATGCCATTCAAGATGGTAGCACGCTCCTGTGTCTCTGCTTATGGCAAGTGCTTGTTGTGAATTTTTGATCTTTTCATGTGACTGTGCCCATTATACTGTGCGTTTTATTCTGTGGAACGGTTGCAGTGGGATTTATTTGCTGATCTGGTCCTGCGTTTGTTCTTGCCTACTGGCTCCCTCAGACTGCCTCCCCGTTCCTCCCATCGTTGTCTGCTGGTTTCATTGCTGTGGCTTGCTATTTATATGGCGACATGCCAATCTGGCCCTGTGTCTACTGATATCCGACTTTTGCTGCTCCTACCTGTATCTCATCTCCTCTCACCGCTGTGTGCTGCCCTCACTCCCCGCTCCTGTCTGCCGTTTGCTGCCAGTGGTCCCCTACACACACACACACGCTTCATGATGTCAGTCTCACATAATCAGAATTTTGTTTAATTTAGATCACAAATTACAGTGACTTTCATTCTAACTCTCCTTTGTTTACCTATTTTGTGTGATACTGGAGCTGAGGAGAAATAACACTTTTAATGGCTTTCTCCCATCTTGTGTTCGCCTTTTTGTTTTTATGGACTCAGTGGACTTGATCTGTCACTATAGCCTCTTGGTCTTGCAAGACAATTTTATAATCTTTAATCTAAGTTTTTTCAAAATAATGTCTGTCAGAGTTTCGGTGCAGGTCGAGTTTCAGCTTTGTGCATTTGAATGTGCATAGTTTACTTGCAAAAATTGACATGGTTTGAATATGGGCTAAGTCAACTGTCTCTTGGACAGGGACATGGCTGTTAATGGCTATAATGTTTATAGAGTTGACCATCCAAGGAGAGGTTAGGGTATTAATAAATGCCATGCAAATGTTCTGATATCCAAATCTGTCAGTAAGCAGTTTGAACTTTTAGCTTTGAACCTTAACATACTGTATCACTATTGTTGGTTGCTACAGGGTCCCCTCAATGATTAACGCAATCATTGTGTAATTGCAGCTATTTGGAACACTACACTGGGCTAAGCCACGGTAACTTGAAACGTTTGTTTTAGGCAATTGGTTGTATTGGTTATATACAGCCTCTCTCAAGAGAGCTAAATCAGAATTTTATCTCATAACTGCTTAAAATGACCCTAAGAATTTCTGGCGAACTCAAAATGTTTCGTCCGCTAATGTAACCTCCAGTGAGCTGCCTCCTCGGATTGTAAAGGACTCTTTCACTGTGTCTGACAAATCAGAGATGCTGAACTGTTTTAACAAGAGTTTTGTTGCCTCTGGTTCCTTGTTTGACACTTTATCTTCTGATAAATCTTTTAATGATCATGTGAATTCTTCCACTCCTATTGGATGCATAGGTGAAGGTCACATCTTCTCTTTTACTCCCTTTTCTGTTGCCGAGGTTCATAAACTGGATCCCAGAAAATCATGAGGTCCTGACAATCTGGTTCCCTATATTTTAAGATGACCTGCTGATTTTATTGCAAAACCCAGCATTTTGCCTTTTTAATGTTACACTCCAGAAAAATGAAATCCCAAAAGTGTGGAAATCTGCTCCGTTTTTCTCTGTTCAAAGGAGATTATCCAACTCTTCTAAACAACTATAGGCATTTCTCCAAATTGTCTGTTCTGGCCTCAGGATGTTGAAAAACTAGGTAATGATTAGCTGAAGGAGTTTCTATGTTACAATGCCATGTTATCTGAGTATTAATTTGGTTTTAGGAAGCAGCATAGTACAGTTTCTGCAGCCATGAAGGTGGTAAATGACATCATCAGATCATTGGACTCTAAGAAACATAGTGTTGCTCTTTTTATTGATCTTTCAAAGTAGGGATGCACCGATACCGTTTTTTTACTGCCGATCCGATAACGATACCAGAATTTTTAGTATCAACCGATACCGAGTACCGATCCGATATTGACCCCTTTTTTTCTTCTGTAATTACACAGCTGCATACAACATGTAAATAACATGGGAACAATAATTTTATTGTTAAAAAAAAGAAAAGCAGCAGGGCAAAAGAACTGACCAAAATAGGAATGACAGTTCCTAGGATATATAAAAGATTGCTGCAATATAGGGATACAGTGCAAAAAAACTCCCAAAAGTGCAAAAGAGCAATAAACTGACCAGTGCATACTGCTACAAAACAATATTGAAACAACCATACAGCCTTTGCTTATATTTTTTTTCCTCTTCTTTAGTGTGAATAACTGACAGAAAAAATACTGCTACACATAGGCTTTTTCTGGGCATAACATCCAGTGTGTGCCAAGTCTAGTCTAGTTTTAATCACTTAAGGACAAGAGGCAGGCTTTTCTTCAGAAACAGAAGCATCTCACCTCTCTCTGCTGTCAGCCTGTTCCTCCGTTCACTGACGCTAACGCACGCACAGGTCGCGTCAGCGTCATCAGCGCGGTAGCATTAGCTTTAGCCCCCATCTCCAAAAAGCTTCGTTTTGTGAAAACGGAAGACTTAATTGAAACCTTTATGGTGGCGTGTACATGATACTAAGCCCAAGGACACTCGATGTAAGTTTGAGCTAAGGAGCAGGCGTTTGGAAGGCGTCGCCAGATGAAGTTCTTGGTAAAGTGAGTTGGATAAAGATCTTTGGGACGCTAGTAATGGCATAGCCATCTAGCATCCCTTTGTGGCTAAAATAATTCCCAACCGCTGACATGTTTACATCAGCACATTGCCTGCACGCTCGCTTTCTTTTTCCAACTTCTTCACTCACTCGTGTCGCGTCACGTGCAAACTCAGGCATGTTTTACGGCAGGCGACTACGCCCGTTTATTACTCCGGGGGCTCGAACTGATTGCTCTGGATCGGATCGGATTATAACGTTAGCTGCCACCGATGTCCGATCCAGCATTTTAGGCCAATATCGGCCCGATACCGATGCCAAGTATCGGATCGGTGCATCCCTATTTCAAAGGCTTTTGATATTGTTGGCTATTTTCCAACAAAGGCTGCTTATTATTGGCTTGTCATACCGTTCTGTTGGATGGTTTGCAAATGGCCTTACTGGACAGTGTGTTCAGTTTGATGGATCTTTTTCCAGTGTACTGAATGTTAAAGGTGTGCCCCAGGTTTCAGTCTTAGGCCCAACTCTGTTCACCATATCTATCACAGCCTGATCTCCTGAAATTTTGTGAAATGACACAATCTCTTAAAATGCAAATATGTGCTGTGTGCATGAAAAGTCAAAGTGTTCCCACCACGAAAGGATTATGTGAAGAAGGCACAACTAGAAACAGGAAGTAGCTTGACATTGACTGCGTTTACATGGACTTGAGTATCCCGGTTATGAGGCTTATCCCGGTTTTGATCATAATCGGGATATGGCGTTTACATGGAACACAGAGAAATCTGGTTATTCATATCCCCGTATACATGATAAATACTAGTATCCCGGTTACTGATTACTGCATGCTATTTGCGCAGGCACCTGTGATGTTTACAACACAAACCGGCAATTTTGAAATCGTTAATCTGATATTCCTCTGTAACTGATAACCTTAAATTAATTTGACTGTGGCTATTGAAAATGAGACCACTTTGGCTTATATTAAATTTAATATAAATTTGAAAGTTAGAGCCACTTCTTTTGTTTTGATGTTTGGCCATGTAGTAATGTTTCTTTAGTATTTTCCACCGTGACCTGACTTGCTCCACTGTACGTGTTGGGAAACCGGCGTCCTGTAGTCTGTATACTACAGACTTGAATAGGTCAGCATTTCGATGCTTTCTCCCATCTAAACTGCCAAGTATATTTAATTCTTTCATCACTGAAAGACAAAACTCCGTTTCCTCAGAAGTGAGACAGTCTCGTTGCCGCCATTGTTTGTGTTTTTCTGCTACGTCACTTGGCTGAAGCCGCGCCTGCGCAGGTAGTCGGCAGCGGTCAGTAACCGGGATAAGATGTATACATACAACAGTATCCCGGTTTCTTTCGGAGTACTCCAGCTAGCATAATCGGGTTTCTCAAAACCGGGATAAGGGCTTATCCAGGTTTCTGAAATCGGGATATGATGTTTACATGCGCAAACACAAAAACGGGATACTTCAAAACCCCGATCATAACCGGGATACTCAAGTCCATGTAAACGCAGTCATTGAAATAATGCGGTGGAATGTAAAGGTGTTGTGGTCAGGGTGGTGGAGGGGCGTAAGCAATTGCATTAAACTCTGACAACCCGGGTTTGATTCCCAACTCACACCAGGAAGATTTTAGTTTTAAGAAGTTTTAAGTTTTAGCTAACGTTTATATTATGTAATTATGACCAAAGCCTTTCCCTAACCTTAAACAACCTGATTTAGTTGCCTAACCTCAACCATAAACTTAACCAAAACCATAACCAAATTTGTTTTAGTTGCCTAGCCTTAATCTAAACCATAACCTTAACCCTGACCTTAACTAAAGTTGTTTTAGTTGCCCAACCATAACCATAACCTTAACTGTAACCTTAACTAAAGTTGTTTTAGTTGCCCAACCATAACCATAAACTTAACTGTAACCTTAACTAAAGTTGTTTTAGTTGCCCAACCCTAACCATAACCTTAAATGTAACCTTAACTAAAGTTGTTTTGCTTGCCTAAACTTAGCCATTAGTGGTGTTAAGTGGCGTGTCCAATTCGTGCCATTGTCACGCAATACAGTTTGTGCTGGAGGAACGTAATCTTGACATGATTCGTGTCCACAACACTTCAGAGTCCGTGCTCATTTTTTAATGAAGTTTTATGAGATCACGTTCCTACCTCAACAACCTCTGTCATAATGTGCCAAATGCAATTTTCCATGATACTATCAACTCTTGTGCGTCTTCTCTCAAGCCTTTGAGTTTTTAACAATCTGCCTTCCTAACATTGTACAGTCTTATCTGCATTAACTCAAGCTTGTGCTAAATGCTGATAAAAACAAGCTAATATTGTTTACGAACTCTAAGAAAGTATCAGCTAGTTGTAACTGCACAAAGCACACAGATTGAGTTGTGTCAAATTATATAAGACCTTGGCAACCTTAATTGATGATTGTCTATCTTTTAAACCTCATTGATTGTTTTTTTAAAAAGTTTAAATTGAAATCAAGGTTCTTCAGAAAGAAGTCCTGTTTTTCTTTTGAATGTAGAAAAAGATTGGTTGCAGCCACATTTCTGCCCCTGCTTGACTACTGTGATGTGATTTATATGAATGTTTCAGCTCAGTGTTAATGTATGTTAGATACTGTCACTGTACACATTGTACCTTGTATGCCAGAGTTTCTTGGCCTTCTCTATCCATGCATAGACTTATCCATTGGCACACTTTCAAATCCATGCTTGGCTTGTGTCCTTCTTACCCATGTGCTTATATTTCTCATAATCTTGGAAGCTAGAGGTAATTCAAGTTTATTTATTTATATAGCCCTTTATCACAAGCATGTCTCAGAGGGCTTTACAGAGAATGTGTCTAGCTAGGTCTAACTAAACACAATCAGTGGTAAACAAAATGTTGTAGGACAGCATAATGAAAAACACAAGGTAGGTAGGAGCAGATTTAGCGAGACAAACAATCTACCTATTCTATATAGCCTAACCTACCCGGCACCCCAGCCTTAGACCCTAAAAGCACACAAGGAAAAACTCCCAGGAAAACTTGGAAGAAACCTTGGGCGGGCTGAGGCAGATAGGGATCCCCCCCCGGGACGGCTTAGCGTGCAATAGGTGCCGGGCAAAACATTGACAGAGTCATGGGCAACAATGATGACAAGAGAAAACAGAGAGAGACAAAAGAAGGGGAGGAGCATGCGGCGGTGAGGGGGGGCTGAGGCCAGCAGTAAAGGAGCGAGGGCAGCAGTCGTAAATCAGCGTCCAGGTGGGAACAGCGGAAAGGAAGAGCAGGGCAGCGCTGACGACGAAGAGCCAGGGCAGCACCAGTCACTGCCAGGTAGAACACTGACCTGGAGTCAGAGAGGAGGAGAGAGAGGAAGCTGCGTACACACACACAACACACCCAGACACACACACACGTACAGAAGAAGGGGGGAAACAGCTGCAAACAGAACACACAGGGTCAGAGACACAAAAGGGGGCAGCAGCATCAGGGATGTGGGAAGGGACCGAGGCCGGCGCTGACGACCACTGGACTGCACCGGAGTCTGAAAGGGGGAGAGAGTAAGGGGAGAAGCAGCAGCAGCAGAACACAAGACAGACACGATGGGTGGGAGCAGGACCAAGGCTGGCGCCGACGACCGGCCGGAGCAACACCTGTCACTGGCAGGTGGAGCACTGGACCGGAGTCTGAGGAAGGGGAGAGAAGACAGCTGCACACAGAACACACGGAGTCAGAGCACATCGGGTGGGAGCAGCAGCAGGGATGGGGCTAAGGCATGCACTGGCGACCACTGCACTGCACCGGAGTCTGAGAAAGGGGGAAGAGACAGGTACACACAAAGACAATGAACACACGGAGAGAGAGAGAGATCCAGGTGGGAGCAGCGTCAGGGATGGGACTAAGGCCAGCACCGAAGACCATCAGGATCAGAGGAATCTGAGAAAGGGTGGAGAAAACCAGCCGCGCACACACACACAGACACACAGAGCTGTGCAGAAGCAGCACAAGACCCAGACGTATTTGGGCACAGACACGCTCATACAGACAGCAGATAGAAAGTGATTAGACACAGTGTAGCCAGAGGGCATCCCTATGCTTATGTACCCAACGGCAAATTTCTATATAAATACTGTCTAGGCTAGGGTAAGAGAAAAGACTGTGACGAGCCCAGGCCAGCGGTGCTAAGGTAGGTCGTATGATTGCGAGAAAAGATAGGTTTTGAGTCTAGATTTGAAGATTTCGACAGAATTAGCTTCCCTGACTGTAAGAGGTAGCTGGTTCCAGAGATAGGGAGCTCGGTAGGAGAACGCTCTACTGCCTGCTGATTTTTTTCTTGATTCTAGGGACAATAAGGTAGCCAGCGTCCTGCGATCGGAGGGCACGAGGTGGAATATAAGGGATGATGAGGTCGGATAGATATGATGGTGCAAGCCCATGTAACGATTTATAAGCTAACAGAAGCACCTTAAAGTCAGATCTGGCTTGAATTGGGAGCCAGTGAAGGGAGGTTAGGATAGGAGTAATGTGGTCAAATTTTCTAGTTCTGGTTAGTATTCTGGCAGCAGCATTTTGCACATAATGATCACCACAGAACTTGTTCTGAATGTCCCTAATGAGCTTGGTAAAAAGGCCCTCATGTATTCTTCACCCACTACATGGAACTTGTTACAGTTCATCTTATAAAGGGCCTGGAGATGGACTTCATTGAAAACTGTCTTTGTTCTGTTGATGCATCCATTACTTTTGATTATTTTTACTATGGATTTACAATGTTTTCTGCTGTTTGTCTAACTGTAACTTTTATGTATGTTTTTGCAGCTTTCTTGGCCAGGTCTCTTGGAAATAAGATTCCTAATCTCAATGAGATTTACCTAGTACAATAAAGGTACAAAAAGGACTAATTATGTAATTGTGTGTTGCAGGTGTTGCCCAGGCAGACCTGTGGTCTGTTCACCCATACAATCTTCTACAATGAATACCCAGGAGGCTCCAAGGAGCTGGACAAGAGCATCAGAGGAGGAGAACTCTTCCTCACCGTCCTTCTCAATCCTGTATGAAATTAAACGCACACACACACACACACAATCACTCACACACAGACACAGACTTCTCTCTTTATCTATGCATCTCTCACTCACTCACTCACAGCTCACAGACAGGAAGTTGTATTTACCATAGCTTAGTTGCTGTGACTATGAAAGTGGTTCTTGTAATGTTTCATTAAATTGTGCTTTATTTTAGGAGACATAGGTGGCAGTTGGCAGAGAGCCAATTTCTTACTCTTCAAGCTCATTATTCACTGATGCCAATAGCGTATTTTGAGTCTGAATTTGGATTTTAGTGGAAAGATCTCACATCGCGACTTCTGTCTTTAAAGGATAATTTATTTTCAGCTTGGGCTTTATCTTCCTAGGTTTTGCCATCATGATGATTGATTGTGTTCAATTACAAGTAGGATATGTGGGAATTTTTTGTGGGCTCCGATATCTCCCACCTGGCATCATAAACACAAGCAGTACACATCACAGCGAATCCACCAATGTTGGCAGTCAAGGTATTAAAAATCAAAATTAGCAGGTGTATTCACACTAATACAATCAACCGCACATAGAAAAGCGAGAAATATCTGCGGTTGATATTAAATTCATAAATACAAATGATTTTGGATGAGGGCGTTACAATAAGTAAAACACAAGAACGCTTTCAAGCTGAAGCACCAAAGTCCTGTTCTTCTGCTTGAACGTGGCAGGAAACCAGCAGCCAGCAACGTAAACAAGGAAGTATGTGAGCAATGTCAAAAAATGTCAAATGGATTATTATAACTGAAAGGCTGTGATAATTGTTTGATCACAGCTACTTAATATAAACATCATAGATTCTGTTAATATTATGGGTGACTTAAATATAACCATCATAGATTCGGCTAATCAGGTGCAAGCTAAATTATTTCTCAAAGGAATAGTTCACCCAAAAATGAAAATTCTGCCATTTTCTACTCACCCTCATGCCAGCTGAAACACAAGTGAAGTTTTGTTTGTGTACACAAGAGAGGAAAAGTATTGAAGAATAACAGAACACTCAGCAACTCTTATTAATAACATTTTCACAAATATCGTTAGAATACTTTGTGTGGACATTTCTGACCATGTACACATTGTTTTGATCACCTCCAGGCCTTTGAAAAACAAAAAAAACAGTGGTGATGACGAGCTATGATACAGATTAATCAATGTCTGTATACCAATCATCTATTAAAAATCATCTATTAAAATACATAGAAGAAAATACAGCTATAGTTCACAAAGAACATCCAACAACAATTGTTCAAAGCATCAGGAAATTCCTCAGAAAAGACCGGGTGTCCAGATTTTATGCTAAAATGAATTACTAATGAATTTCAAGTTATAATTTTTCAAGTAAAGTTTTTTTTCTGAGGAATTTTTGCCATCACCTGGTAGCTAATGCGAGCCTCTGTATAAGCAAAAGCTTCTGTTTGTTTCTATATGCCCTGATGAAGACTGTATAGTTGAAACACATAGGCGGAGCCCATATATTAAAGGCTTTTTAAAGAGTAACCCTCTATAGAGTACAACAGGTGGTGACATCACATGGCACAAAGACCAGCCAATAGCAGATAACCTGTTCAGTACCCTACTGTTCACCATTAGGTGTCAGGCTTCACCAAAGATTTGGGTTTGGGGTTTAGTTACTCTTTAAGCTTTTCAACAAAGGAGTGTGCCTTGGACTGTTCTTTTGGGGAGATCAGTCTTCTTAACCACAAACAATGAGCATCATTCCCTCTTTCGCTTGCATTTATTCTTGTGTTTATCTATCTAGATCCTTCCGATCCATCCTCTGTTTGCATGGGCTTTAACTGCCAGCTGTTACTGGGACTTTTGATCTTATTGGTCCTCATTGTGAAGTACTTTGTGATGTTTGAATCCCCAGATCAGTATCTTCATGACCCACCTGTCCAACTATGGGAATGACCGGCTGGGTCTGTACACCTTTGAGTCTCTAGTGAAGTTTGTTCAGTGTTGGACCAACCTGAGGCTGCAGACTCTGCCGCCCGTCCAGCTAGCTGAGAAATACTTCCAGATCTTCCCTGAGGAGAGAGACCCCCTCTGGCAGGTCGGCACACTGCTTTAGTCGTGAAACCTTACAGCAAATTCTTTTTAGCTATACATTTTGGAGATTAATGAATTTGAATTACCTTTTAGATGTTTTTTTCTGTTTTAGACCACCTTTGGCATATCAAGGAACAGATTTTTTCTTGATTTTGATATTTTTAAATTTGTTGTTCAGGAGGACAAGTTTTGTCTTGAATTCATAGCATAGGAAATTAGGAAAGCAAGCACAAGCTAAAATAATGCGTGTACCTTATACCATATCACCATATCATATGGTGTACCATATATGTACCATATCAATCCTTTTATTTATTTAAGTCCAATAAATAAAAAAGCGATTTCTTTTTGCATTTGAGTTGACACCACAGAAAAAGAAAGAGATGTGCATTTTGTGTGCAGTAAGTATTGCAGAGGTCTGGGCAGGACAGGCTCTGACTTCCAGACAGGAGGGACCTCAGTTTCAGAGTAAAGTGTTTTCTGGTCTGAGCCGTCTGAGTTGTTAACGGTAATTAACATCTTGCCTCCTGCCCCAGCTCCATGATCAGTGATGTCTTCATTTGTAGGACATTTCAGATTAATTCTAATTAATTCCAATAATATTTATCCTATTCTCACTTTTCTGGAGGATGACATGAGGATGGCATGACAAGTAACTGAGTGGAAACCACAACCTGAGCCAGTGACTTAGCTTTGTGTGGTAGGAGTTGGACTGGGTGCTGTATGGCCACTGTAGGGGTCAGCAACACCCCACAGCTGCATCCAGTCTACTGTAAACAGGAAATGAATGAAGAAGAACATTTGAAATTCAAGTAAAGATTTCAGAAGTCATGGCAGTGCTAGAGCTTTGTTAATCCCAAGGGGGGTAATTAGATTGTCATCATGGCCCAACACAATACACAAAGAAAAAAACATCATAACAACAAAACAAAATCATAACAACTAATAATGCAGAATAAATTCAACCATTCAACTAAAAAATCAGTTGCTTTCTGATATGCTGAGTCACTCTCACCAGTTATACAGCTGACTAGGGCAGCAGCATTAGAAACTTTGGCCTATAGCTAGTTCCTGTTTATCTCTGTAATCAGAGGTGTAAAAAGGAATGGGATAGAACTGTTTCTTAAAGCTCTAGGTCAGTAAAATACATCTGAATTGAACTGATTCAGTTTTCTACTGTGTAACCAATGTAATATCCCATTCCACATTGTTTTTGTGTTTAAAAAAAACCCATTCCACTTGGTCTAAGTTCTATGTTTATTATTTTAGCTCATTAAAGTCAACAATAGACCCATGTAGGTCTAAATAAAAGAAATGTGTAGTCATGAGCCAAGGTCAACTGTGCTAGTAAACAAATCAATGTTTCAAGAATACAGTCAAGTTTAAACAATAACTTGCACAGTACGATGGACATAGCCTCCAGGAAATGTACTCCATTAATTAGTATAATTTAGGACTATGAACATTTTAGTTATACATTTGAGACTATAACATTCTGTAACAGATAAACAAGAGTAAAGCAAAATCGACCTAGTCCTATACATTCATGAGTGTTTAAACAGCTTGGTGTTCCCTGGTTTCTCCAATTGACCATGTCTTGCTAAGCTGTGGTTTCCACTCAGTTACTTGCCATGTCATCCTCCAGAAAAGTGAAAATAATAATAATATTATTTTTACAGACCCTATATCATCAACACAATGGAATTAATCTTAAATGTCCTACAAATAAAGACATCACTGATCATGGAGCTTCAATGTAATTTATTCAGTGCTGATTAAAAATAATGTGAAACAAAGTCATCGTTGTCTTCATCCTAGCCTATTCCAGCAAGCCAAGCTTGCTGCCTTGACATCTGGTCGTAACGTAACGACCACTAGCTTGTTACCTTTCTAGGCTAACGTTAGCTAGTTTACATTGGAGAGCAAGCAATGAAGCTTATAAAAAACTTGATAGCGTAGCTTATTCAAACCTAAGGGCTGGTTTAATTGTCGCCCTGTCATTTATTTCTGTTTTTGTTTTCAATCATAATTGAAAAGTAATTGTCTAAAAGTAATCGTCTTTTTTTTTTCTTTTCCAGAACCCTTGTCATGACAAGAGACACAAAGATATCTGGTCTAAAGAGAAGACCTGTGACCGACTGCCCAAGTTTCTGGTCATCGGACCACAGAAAACAGGTAAGAGACTCTCCCTTTTTCTCTCCTTCTCTTTGCATCTCTTTCTCAATATTTATTTCTTGTCTGTGCTGTAAAGGCACTACAGCTCTCCATTCATTCCTGAGCCTCCACCCAGCCATCACCAGCTCCTTCCCCAGCCCCATCACCTTTGAGGAGATCCAGTTCTTCAGTGGGCCCAACTATGACAACGGCATTGACTGGTAAACACAGCACCATTTCAGAAATTTCAGTTCGCTGTAGGAGAACTGAAATGAGTTCTCCTACAGAGAACTCAATCAGTTGGAGAAACTGTAGGAGTGGGCGGTATACTGGTGTTATAGTCAACACCGGTATGATGTTCTGGCATGATATGGATTTTGCAATACCGTGGATACCATGATAAATTAAAATCATGGAGGAATTTATACTAGCGACTTTTTCTGGCCATGGGGAATAGTGCTAATGTGTTGAATCCCAAAACATTTGGCAAAGTATACTATATGCAATGTAGCGTATGATGTTATCTGGTGACTTCTACTGACTTTTTATATATATGGTTTATATTATTATTATATATATTATTTATTATATATATATATAAATATATAATAATATATATAAATTATATAATATTACATATATAAGTAATATTTAATTATACAATTAATTAATAATTAATGGCAATTGATTATATGAGTTATTAATATTAAAATAATACTTAATATAGAATTAATTCATAATATATATATAAATATGTCATAATGTATTGTATATTATTAATTATTATATATATTCCATATACTGACCAACTTTTGATTTTGTGGCGATGTGCCACAATTAAACCTACCGTAAATCCTCTAATATTGGCCCGGACCTTTATTTACCTCAACTGCAGAGGGTACCAGGCCTTTATTGGAAGCAGGCTTATATTAGAGACAAGCCTTTATTTCTAATTCCCTCTATTTGATAAGTATATTTGCTCATATTTTAGTACGAAGCCTCCTTGTTTTCTGATCTGCTTCTGTTGGGGTTCATTAGGTAGACGTTTTTTTGTTACTACAATGCATTACCGATAATTACGGTAATCGACGACGGCATGCTCCAGAGACTTCCGCCGGCCGAGCCATCTTGTGGCACTTGTATGTTACTACAAACTACAGTTACAAACAGGCACCAGGAGTTTACCGGTATCCACCGTTGTTTGCATGTAAGCTGAAGCTAACTGAAGCTAAGAATAGAATCTATACAGTTATATCATATCGCCGTTGGAGGTTTCGGCGCGCCGAGGTCTAGTCTTGTTTCCTTTGTTTTTTTCCCCGGCCTGTATTTGAGGCCGGCCTTTATTTGTTCGTGTCGACCACGCCCCCGGCCATTATCGGAGACCCGGCTTTTAATTGACTACAGGTCACTATTAGAGGATTTACGGTATGCAGCTAACTGGAGTGTGTTTAAATGCCAATGTCAATTTAGAGACCATTCTTTACATACATACTTGCAATATTTAAAATGTTCTTCATATTTGTTCTTCATGTTTTTTTCATATTTTTCATGGCCTATAGCCTACCTTTGCTTCTCAGTTGGAGAAAGAAAACATTTGCACAATAAAAGCATTCGAGATGCATAATATTGTCCGTCGTCTCACTCTGTTTGGTATTATAAAGATAAAACACATTTTAATTTAATTATCAAATATTAAATTATTAAATTTTGAATACCATGATATAATACCAGTACCGTCTAGACAGTGGGAAATACCGTGATATTAATTTGAGTTTATATCGCCCACCCCTAATACACTGCCTTCAGAAAGTATTCAGCTCCCTTGACTTTTTCTGCATTTTGCAGACTCAATTTGGTATGGATTAAATTGTCAATGATCTACACACAATAGTCCATAATGTAAAAGTGGATTTATTCATTTATTTTATTTTGTATGGTTTATTTTCCACTTTAATAATGAGTTGTTGTGTTAAGAGCTGATTGGTATATAAGTATTAGGCAGAGGAATAACTTGAAAATAGCTGTTCTTAGCTCTCCATACAACTTGACTGATGGAAAATCCCCAATGCTAGCCCACACACAAATTTGCAAACTGAGTGACAGTGATGTAAAATCTGCCAAAATACATAAAAAATGTACTACTGTAACCAATCATCAACTCACAAATTATCAAATGTTTTAATGGGCCAATGGGGCCCACACGCCTGTTTAAAAAAAATAAAATAATAATTATATATAATTTTTTTTGTTTAAAAAAATAATAATAATAATTATATATAATTTTTTTTTTCTGCCCAATCAGGGGCCCATGATCGCTCTGGGCCCCTAGCCTACAGCCTATGTAAGCCTGTGCGTTAATCCACGTCTGGTACTTCCACCTCACCAATGGCTTTGACTGGTAAAGATAGTGTCTGACCAAAAATGATCTATGCTTTCCGTCGATGTCCCATCTCCTATCTGCAGCCATTTTAGCTAAAATGGATTGTTGCACTTAAGAGATCACAGCTCTGGTCCTCATTATAAGGCCTAGGTAACTACTACTTTTCATCCTCTTTCCTCTTCCTCAGGTACATGGACTTCTTCCCATTCCCCTCCAACGTCAGTACAGACTTCATGTTTGAGAAGAGTGCTAACTACTTTGACACAGAGGTAGCCCCTAAGAGAGCTGCTGCCCTGCTGCCCAGAGCCAAGATCCTGGCAGTGCTCATTAACCCATCCGACAGGGCCTACTCCTGGTATCAGGTAAGACCATCCCCGCTCCTGGTAAAACCATCCACTCTCCTGGTACCTGGTGAGACCATTCACACTCCTGGTGCAAGGAAAGACCATACAGGTGTCAGGTATTGTGTGTGTGTGTGTGTGCACGCATGTGTGTACATACCACCACCATACTTCATAGTAGGAATGGCATTAGATGGTTTCCACCAGACCTGACAGTTCTTTCCATTACGGCTGAAGAGTTCAATTTTGGTTTCATCAGACCACAGAATTTTTTGTTTCATCCTCTGAGTCTTTCACTGCCGTTTCCAAACTCTAGGCTTTTTTACAGGAGTGGCCTCCTTCTGGCCACTCTGCCATACAGCCCAGGTTTGCTGCACTCACATTTGTCCTCAGGGCAAGATCTCCCATCACAGCCCAGAAAGTCTGTCTGGTCCTTGGCTTCTTGGCCTCCTTCCTGACCAAGTTCCTTCTTGCCTGTTTGCTCAGTTTGGACGGACAGGCAACTCTAGGAAGAGTCTGACTTGTTCCATATTTTTTCTATTTTTTCTGTCCAACTGATCCATGCAATGTAAAAACAAAGCGGTCCCAGTTCGCTTCGCGGAAGAAAATTACCCATAATGCAATGTTACACAGGTGGGGTCTAAAGGAGATTGTTCTAAAGGAGTTGTGTGGTCTGGTTGGTTCATGTCACGGTTTTGGGGTTTCGGTTCGGTTCAGTATATATATATCTGGGGCACTGGGGAGGGGAAGTACTATTGCAAATTCCAATTTACACAATGTATTCAGGGATTAAAGTTCTCCGTCGCTACGACGGATTTCCGTCAATTGGATTCCAGAGAGGCCATGTATGAGATCAGTGTAGACCCGAAGGGGGAAAAAAAGCGAGGGGAGGGGGGTGTTACGGGACTTAGGAATCGCGCTACCAGGTGATAGGTAACTGATTTGTATAGGCATACAATCTACTTGGATGTTGGTAATTATACGTATATAGCCTATAGGCTATATTTCTCGTTAGGCCATAATATTCTCGAATGCCTAATCCGTCTTTTGACTAGAATGCTGATAACGTAGGCTTGGCTCCCCATGTCCATTTCAGATAGGCTATGGCTGTAGGCTATAATGTTATAATGTTCTTTTAATAATGTTATTTTATTTACATTAGCCTACTTATGAATTTTGCCATACGATTGTCTACTATCAGTTCCTTATGTTGTAATGGAGATGGATCGGCAGGGTTCTACAGTGCGAGCAAAATGCTCGCATTTGCTCCTACTTTTTTAAAAATGCGAATGAGAAGTTGAATTTAGGGGCACCGGTGCGAGCGTAGGAATGCAGCGATTAACCGATGTCACTATGAGCCACACTTTAAAACGCCATGGTTTTCTAACCGTAGGCTGCATTCAAGAGCACAGAATCGCAGGCGGAGATACCGCAGCTTCTAAAATGCTTATTCGCATGAGACTGCGCCTGTCAAAACGTCTCACGAGAGCGAATCACTGTTTGTTTGTGTGGAGGCTACATTAGCTAACAGGGAGGAGACAACATCCCAGCTTTTTATCCACCAAATAGTGCCTTAAATCAGCAGTGTGGGAGCATTTTGGATTCCTACAAAATGACCACGGTTTGTTGAAGAAGACTGATATTCAATTTGCAAAGCTGCCGATGAAACGCGGCTGCCAATGGCTCAAACACATCTAACTTGCCAAGACATCTTCCAGATCACCATCCATCCTTGCATGATCAAGACAAGGTAGCCTAATAAAAGTAAATTGAAACACGGTTAACTTGGCGGCAAGTTGCTCACTGAAACATAAAGCTGGTAGGGGATTAAATATAAATCAACAAAGTAGCGGTGTGTGCAACGTAAACCAATGTCAGTAAAGCAGAAACGTAGCGCCCATCATTACTTTATATACTTACATTTTATAAAAGCTCACCAACATGGCCGTAATCTAGTCCAAACAAAGTAGAAGTATTCCAGTGTTTCGTCTCAGCAGTGTCTTCCATTTGCGGGGCTGAATCAGCTCGTTTGGTGCGATTATTTACTTTCAGTTTGCATCTGTATCAGGCTAGGTGAAAAAGACTAATCTATTGCACTAAATCGAATCCGTTTTTTTTTTTGTCTTCAAAAGGCAGCTACTGTATTATTATATCACTTTCAAATGGCAACTATTGTGAATTCTGAAAGGCAACTAGGCTACATACTTTTTTTCCACTGTATTTAAATGTGGTTTTAATATAGAGTACGCTTTTTTTGCAGAACCAGAAGAAATATTGTGAAAAATACAATAAAACCTGTAATTATAAAATTCTCATTTGATTTTCCCTGGCATAATCGTAAAACCGAGAAACCGTGATTTTTCCTTACACTACAATCGTACCATCAAAGCTCAAACCGTTGCCACCTGTGGCACAGCCTAAAGAGTATTTGCTCTGTGCAATGATGGGGAGATAGCAGATGCATGAAAAGTAACCTGGTTGCTAGAGTTTGAGCAGCAGACAGACAGTGACATAGACATTCATAACCAGTTTGTGCTCCTAGACTTTGCTGTGTGCTCCTGTTTTTTTCGACTCAGGAGCAACAGTGCTCCCTGGCAAAAAGCTTACCGTAGAACCCTGGGTTAAAGCCTTTTTACAACTTGATGGCTGCATTAGAGAACAACAGCAATGGTTATGCGTGGGGTGGTGCTGAAATCTCATAATTTTACTTGTTTAGCAGGCGTCGAGGGCTAAGGGCGTGTACACACTGTCTGCCTTTTTCTCAGCTGCCTCCACCTTTTTTACATGAAAACCTATGGGAAGCGACCACACAGCGGGAAAAAAGCGGACGCTCTAAAAAGGTGGCGCGGCACCCGCCTTTTCTAAAAAAATAAAAATAAAAATAGCCGGACAGTGTGTACACGCCCTAATGTGGGGGCCTCTGTAACTTGTTTTACAAATTGTAGATGGGGAATATGACTTGGCCTGAAAAAAAATTTTCAGTCAGAAGATTTTTTTTTGCTTTAATCGCTGTGTATTTATTTAAAAAATCTTAAATTTTCCTGAATGAAAACTTTTTTCACTGAAAATTAAAGTCCAATATAACTAAATCAACAGACGTTCTTTCAAAAGTAAAGTAAATAATGGCTCTTTGTAATTTTAACATAAAATATCACTGCATTGTAGGGTACGTAGGCCAACATCAACATAAATTGCAACATAAAATGCAACCTTCAGTGGCTTTACTCCATGGCATCAACATAAAATGCAACTTAAATCATGTAGGCCTACCTACTGAAATCTTCCACTACTGAATAGGGCTACAAATCTTTGCTATAAACACTCCAGCTAGTGATGACTAGTCAATCCGAAACCCTTTACGGAGATGCCTCACCGTACGCGATGAATTCGTATTGGCTCGCGTCCGCGCTCTCTCACTGGCCGCTTATGGGCGGGTTGACTTGTGTGGTGAGTGACGGGGCTTTCATACCATAAGTGACAATGCGCATATTTTGCGTGAGGTAGAGCGCGAGCTTGAATCTCGGTAGGTTACAGAAACATATTTTCGCCTTTCCAGATGCACTAGTGGAGTCACCAGCAGTTTATTAAACAAGCCTATGGGTTTGTTTTCTGTAAATAGTCAGTTTTAAATGGTCTAGATAGATTTACTAATGACATTAATAATGTGCTAAATTACTGCTTTCAGGTCTTAACATCGTTCAAAGCAGCTGAAATAATTCAACAGTGATGCGATCTAGGCTTCTTTTGAATATGTAAATAACGCAATATAATTTTTCTAACCTGGTATCACTTCGGATATTATCTGCCATGCCTGTGACTTTGGCCAGATCCCGATATGTTTTTATAAGTTATATAACTCTTTGGTGCTCCGGCGCCTACAAAACTTCCGCCTCCTGTAAATGTTGGAATGCCATTGGATGCGCCTTGTAGAGGTCAGCCTATTTGGAGGTTAAAGTTTAATATAGTTGAACTTTGGGCGCGAAACCTGGCGAAAAATCAAGGTGGAGCACGACGCTTTCGGCTGCGCAGCTTTTTAGGAGAGCGCTGCCATGTCCTTCATTGAAAACAATGGTCTTGCTCTGCGTAATGCTATTGTGCGTTTGGTGTGAAAGTGGTGTGTGTGTGGTGGTGAGTGTCTCTTGCCCAGCCCCCAAGAGTTTTTTATTCGCTTAATAAAGTTGTATTGTATTGCATTACTTTGCATTGCATTGTGTTGTATTGTAGGTCTATGTCCGTGATTTGCAGTTTTCTCCTTCGCCCAAATGGAAATAACTGTTTCACAACAACAATGTTAGTGTAACTAAGAGATTCGCTGAAAATACGTTTTTTTTTACATGGTTAGATTATCAGCTACGATATAAATTTCATACTCTTCACTAGTTTCACTTTCACATTTCCTGGTTGTACAGACAAGGCATCGGTGCTGCAGCCTTGAAAGTGATTGGCTCTCGAGACCCGAACACCACGTACATTTGCATAAAGTTAACTTGAGCTCAACCATTCCACCCCTGTTGTGAACACAGTGTAATAATCTTGCTCCCCATCTTCTTTTTTCCCCTTTCGTCTTATTTATTTCTTTAATTTCATTCCCCCTTTTCTAATAATTTACTGAAACATCTCAAATTCTGTGTCTTGATTCTGTATTCTGTTATCCTTTGCATTGCTAGTATTTCTTGTATTGTTGACTTCCACTCCTAAATTGCTGGTGTAGTGGGTTTCAACCAGTTTCTGGTCACTTGCTTCATGGCTGCTATTCTAAGGATCCAATACAGATACCAATTACTTCAGATAATTGTTGAGTTATTTCTACTGGTGGTATAGTATATTTAGGTTTGATTGGCTGTTAGGTTTGGGTGATTGGACAAATACACCTATTTGGATATTTTTTTGCCGATTGCCTTGCCGATTTAAAGACCTTTATCCCCTTAACATGCAGCGACCTGCGTACAGGAATACGAGCCAGAAGGGCTGTTATTCACATTCATTACATTTTTTAGGTTGAAATATTCAATCAGTCTGGCCATGCAATATACTGTTTGAAAGTGTGAAATCTCTATGTACGAATTATTTTATAGTCCCAATGTTATAGCAACAACAGTCCCCTCTTTTGTAACAGGAGTGCACACAAAACAGGCTCACCAAAAATGGTGACTCCTTGCCTTGAGTGATCCAGCAAAACGAAACAAAAATCAATAGAACATCCATTGTTTACTTTTCAATTCTTCTGAGCAAAAATCATTGATGATCTGTTGGATATGCATTGTGAGTAGTGTTTACATATGAAAGCAAATTCAGCAAATGGCTTTGGTTGGGTCTTTAGGGTTTACGGCATCTGGAGCAAAACCAAACCAACTGCCAGATTGGCGAAGTTGTCCTCTTTTTCGACACACTTCCAACCTATCCTCAAGCGTTTCCAGTCTAATCTCAAAATGGTGTCTTTAATTGCACAGGTCAAAACATTTTCCCACGTGGGGACATGCCCCCCCAGTTATACACACACTCACAAATAGTTCAAGTTAATTTATTTATATAGACTTTTATCACAAGCATGTCTCAAAGGACAGAGAATGAGCCTAGCTCGATCTAACTGATCAACAATCAATTATATAACAGAATGATGTAAGACAAACACAGAAGCAAAACAAAACACACAAGACACACAATAGAATGTTTTAGAAAAATGCTTTTGCAACACATTGCAAGCTTACCTACCGTAAATCCTCTAATAATGGCCTGTAGTCAATTAAAAGCCGGGTCTCTGATAATGGCCGGGGGCGTGGTCGACACGAACAAAGGCCGGCCTCAAATACAGGCCGGGGAAAAAAACAAAGGAAACAAGACTAGGTCAAAACCTAGTATATGGCTGGACCGTGTCCATCTCCTCTCTCCGCCGCGCCCACGGCCCGCATTGATCCTCCCGATCCAAGCCCCGGACGCCCGGTGATGCATCGGCATCGGGACCCCCGCCGAAATCTCGGCCGGATCACCAGGACCACATCGGCACCCAGGTTCAGTTAGCTTCAGCTTACATGCAAACAACGGTGGATACCGGTAAACTCCTGGTGCCTGTTTGTAACTGTAGTTTGTAGTAACGTACAAGTGCCACAAGATGGCTCGGCCAGCGGAAGTCTCTGGAGCATGCCGTCGTCGATTACCGTAATTATCGTAATGCATTGCAGTAACAAAAAAACGGCTACCTAACGTACCCCAACAGAAGCAGATCAGAAAACAAGGAGGCTTCGTACTAAAATATGAGCAAATATACTTATCAAACAGAGGGAATTAGAAATAAAGGCCTGTCTCTAATATAAGCCTGCTTCCAATAAAGGCCTGGTACCCTCTGCAGTTGAGGTAAATAAAGGCCCAGGCCAATATTAGACGATTTACGGTATTCTACATTGGCTAGTCTACCTGGCATCACCAACCTTAGGCCCTCGAAGCATACAGCAGCATATAGCAAGGACAAACTCCCAAGCAACCAGGACTCCCAAGAAACTTGCACAAAAGAAAACAGATAATGTAGAGAGAAACATAATGCAGCAGAGAGATGGGCCCACGGTTGTCGCTGTCCACAGAAACAAGGGCAGTGCTCGCGTCAACAGCCAGGAAGAAACGGCATCAGAGATGGGACTTTGGCCAGCACTTACGACCGTAAGAGTTAGGGCAGCATCGGTGTCCACTTCCAGGTAGAAACATTGCACCGATGTCTGAGAGAGAGAGAAACACAGCCACACACACACACAGCCGTGCCGAATTTTGTGGAAGCGTCCCTGCCAGGAATCAAACTCGGGTCTCCCACTTGATAGTCTGCAGTCTAAAGGCCCTGACACACCAAACCGACATCAAAGAACCAGCGGCAACGAAGGCCGACTGTTGCGTCGCCTCACGTCGCCTGCGTCTGGTCCAAAAAGTTGCACTTGAACACACCGCAAAGACTACAGCCGACGGCCAACTAGCACGTACGTTCTGCGCCTGCGTGAGGGGAAATAACCATATGTCTGATAAGAAGTTGCAAATGGCACTGGCCTTGGTCTTTTGGTTGTGGAAGAAGAAAGGAAGAGGCAGAGGCGAAAAATAAGGAGAAACCGCACTAAATGGGTGAAATCATGAATAACGTTACTCCAGCGACAGGCTCAAGGGGCTTTCCCCAACCTGTGTCGAGAGCTGGAGATAAATGAAACCTCCGATTTTAAAAATTTCGCTTGGCTCTTTACTGTTCAGTTCCACATGTTGAAGGAATTTATCAGTCCAATCATCCAGAGGCAAAACACGAACTACCAATCAGAGTGATCTCTCTCACCGACGAGCTCCGACGCCGATTCAACATGCTCAATCGGCCGAAAAGACGCCGACAGGGTCCGACTAGTGCCGACGGTGCGGGACACACCGCAAAAACTTGGGACACCGACGCTTACCGACCGCCCGACATTGGCCGACGGCCGACTGTCGGCCTGTTGTGTCAGGGCCTTAACTCCCTGCGGCCCACGTGACCCATAAAGTGGTGAACAGAGCGATCGACTGTCCGACAGTGCCATCCATAGAGCCCCTGCTCTCGCGAGGCTAAAAACATGATTAAGGCCCCGTGTCCACCAAAGACCTGTAAAAAAAGCGCTGGCGCTGTTCTGTCATTAATTCCAATTTAAAAGTAGCGCTTTCACCCGTGAGCACTGAATCTGTTCTCGAGTTGAAACAATTTCAACTTTTATGAAGCTCACCGCTCGTCAATGTCACTTCAGAGTTCTACCAACCAATGAGGATGAAGCAGGGGCGGGACCAAGAGCTGGCATGCTGTTTAATAGCTAGCGTTAGCTAGGCTAACGTTTGGCATAGCAACAACACCAGGAGACGCATTCTCAGAGCTCCCCGCTCCAGCGCTCACCTGATGCAGCCAAAGCGCTCAGCACCAGCGCTTCAAGTGCTCAACAGGTTGGTTGGTGGACACGCCCCCTAAGACTCCAGTGGCCTATAGAGGATAATTATATCCACTGGACACACAGCTGTTACTGTGGGTAAGGAGAAGTAATTAACCCATTCTGCTCTACATCTGCTGGACCGCTGGACTCCATCTCAATAGAATTACTATGTGGCTTTAACAAGCATCATCATGAATGATGCCAGATTGTTTGATGTGATCCACCAGCATGGTAATTAATTTTTTTTTTTGTTATGTGTGTTTTTCTGTCTGTTGATCTCCACAGCACCAGAGGGCTCACCAGGACCCTGCAGCCCTCAACAACAGTTTCCATGCAGTGGTGACGGCAGGTCCCTCGGCCCCCAGGGACCTGCTGACCCTCCAGAGACGCTGCCTTAAACCTGGAGCCTACGCCACTCACCTGGAGCGCTGGCTGCAACATTACCAGCCCAGCCAGGTAACACATACTACAGCTACTGTACATTCAGTATGGCTGAAAATACCCTCAAACTGTCTGCTTTGGTTTCATACTCAATAGCTAGGTTTCCATCCAAGTATTTTTTGCAAGTTATGATGTTTCAAATTAGAAAAGCTGAATGGAAATGGCAACTAATGGCAAAGCTCATTTAACAGCTGGAGATCTGACTATATGAAAATGTCTTTGTGGCTGGACAATGCAGAAGAAGTATAACACACAGGGAATTTGAATTTTCTACGCCCCGCCCTAAGGGGATGCAGTCTCAATTGAGAGACTCAAACTCTACAGCTAGCTAACCTAAACTAATAGTCCAAGCATGGCTTCCAGGATAAGAGGGAATGATAACGTTACACTAGATGGCACTACATGTGGCAGTTTTTTTTTTTTTTTCATATGTTTATTGATTTTTTTAAATAATAACAAAAAACAATGCACAGCACAACAACACATTGCACATCTGGAGACAAGGGAAAAAGGAAAAAACAATACACATAGCACATCCATACACCTACACTGAGCACACACACACACACACACACACGGAACATCAAGCATAGTCCTTGAAAGGCACAGTCAGAGTGATACACACAAGGAATGCAAACAGATACACAAAGACAACCAAAAAACGTAAAACAAAAGTTTCTCTTATTCTGTACAGTTTCTCTTATTCTATACGGGTAACCATTGGTCAAAATGCATAAACAAACAATCACCTTGCAGGCTCCCCCCCGCCCCACTTCTATTCATCTTCTGGCTCAACTAAGAAATTCCCCAAGTTCCTATGCTCAATAAAATGTATAAAAGGGCCCCATATCTTTTGAAATACTTCCTGTTTATCTTTAAGTATATAGGTGATTTTCTCCAAGGGTAGGGTTAGAGATATTTCCCTAATCCATTGACTTATTCCTGGCCTATTTATGTTCTTCCATGAAAGAGCTATTAGTCATTTTGCTTGTAACAAACATAGATCTAAGAAAATTTTCTCACTTTTCTGTATACCATGCCCCTTCGGATATAGACCCAGGATGAATAATTGGGGCTCCAAGGTCAATTTTATTGCTAAGATCTCTTCTATCATGAGTCTCACCTCTTCCCAGAACATTTGTATCTTTTCACATTGCCGCATACAATGCCATAGAGTCCCTCTTGACTGCTCACACTTAATACAATCATCTGGAAAGTTGCTGTTAAATTTGTTCAATTTAACTGGAGTGATATATGTCCGCATTAACCAGTTATACTGCAAAAGTTTTAGGCGAGTATTGGCTGTTTGTTTTTGGCCCTCTTTGCATGCATCTCTCCACTCCTCAATTGAAATATCCTCCTGTAGGTCTTCTCTCCATGCCATAAGCCTCTTTTCGGAGGACTCAGGCGAGCCACATATAAGCAAGTCATAGAAACTGGTTAAAATACTTTTTCCAAGACAGTTTTTTGACAACATTATCTCCAAAGGGGAGAGAGATGGTTGGATTAATAAGCGATTTTGAGTTTTTGTAATGAAACTTCGGAGTTGCAAATATTTAAAAAAATGCTTACTTGGGATATCATATTTATTTGACAGATTTTCAAATGACATGAAACTTTTATCCTCTGGATTAAATAGGTCCTCAACCTTTGATATTCTTTTATTGGCCCAGATTTTGAAACCAGCATCAGACCTGCCAGGTATAAAGCTGTCATTGCCCCATATTGGGCTGAAGCATGATATAGAATATGTTTCACCCAAATATTTTCGCACCTCGTTCCAGACATTTATCATGTTCCGTACAATGGGATTAGAGGTTTACATGGGGGAGGGGTACCCCAAATGAGTGAGATTCCATCTCCATCCATTTAGGAACAACTTTGGTTGTATAATAGAACATTATAGTCCTCAGCTGAGCAGCCCAGTATTACCAAAGAGGATTAGGGCACTGGAGCCCCCCGCTTTCATAGGGTAGGTATAATAGTGATAAACGGAGCCTGGGACACCTGTTGTTCCATATAAATTTGGAAAATAACTTCCTCAATTTTAAGAATAGGTTTGATGGGAGTGGCAAAGGGAGGTTTTGAAACAAGTAAAGTAGCTTAGGTAGTACATTCATTTTTAAAGCATTAATTCTACCAATTAATGAAATTGGCAAGGACATCCACCTATCAATTGAATTGGTTACAGAGTCCATGAAAGAATCGTAATTCCTCCTCACCACTTCCTCTCCTTTAGGTACAATTTGTATGCCTAGGTATGTAAAGCAGTTTGTTATATTAAAGTTAGACACTTGGGGGATAGGGTTGTCTCTTACTTCCGAGTTAAGTAATAGAATTGAAGATTGTGATTGATTAATCTTATATCCAGATACTTTACCAAAAGTTTTAATTAGTTTTAAAATTTTGTCAATGGATTTCTCCAGGTTTTTGATAAATAGAATCACATCATCCGCATAAAGAGCGATACAATGGTCCACTTCTCCTATGATTATACCTGAAATGCTGGGATGCGCCCTTACCGCTATTGCGAAAGGCTCGATAGCGAGAATAAACAGCAGGGGGGACAACGGGTAACCTTATTTGGCAGCTTTTTCTTGAATGTGATATAAAGGGTTATCGGTTTGAGCCTGAGTACACAGCAGAGGGAAACCCGGGAGGAGAGACTTCAACACTGCTGCTCCAGTAGACATCAACTCTTGTTTGTGTGGCAACTGCTCTGCAATGCTAACAGAGATAGACACTATCTGCTGTAAAGAATAGGACCGTGCTGTTTCTGTTGCCATCAATGGCAGATGAAGAAGAGGATGAAGAGGGAAGAGTCTGTCTCATTTCACATCAAAGTTTAGAACCCCATATGAACAGAGCTGTTTCGGGAGACATTTTTCAGGATCCCCAAGTTCCGCTCTGGTGCAGGAGACAAGGGCGTCATTTCCCAAAAGCATCTTAAGATGATCGTATCCATCTTACGAAACCTCTTTAGTTTGTGACGTGTTTCCGAAAAGCATCTTAACTTAAGATGCTCTTAAAAGTGATCGGAGATAACAAGTGCCTCTGAGCTGTCCTACCTGTGTGTTTTGAGCAGGAAAACAACACTTTTTAACTTGAGAGTTTAAGGTTTATTAGGCTCATTTTATATTATTTACTGTTATCTAATTTATTTTTATCTTGTATGTTTTATTTCTTTATTAGACTGATATTTTTCCTACTAATGATCTCTGTAGGCTATAAAATGGTGTGGTGAAATAAAGTGGTGTGCTCCGGGAGATGGGAACACTGAGATATAATGATATTTAAAAATAAATAAATACATCGGTGTTGAGGGAACCGTGAAAAAGGAGAAAAAACACAAAATGGGTGGCGTCGGCGATTGCTGCAACTGTGGTGAGTTTTTGGAGAAGGGACAGGAAAGGGGAAACATTTTTTTCAAAAGAAATGTTCAATAACTTGTTGACATGCAGTGAAACCAGTCATGTAGTCTATTGTGCATCTGCCGTGGTGCCGTCGCCCGGACACCAATGTTGTGAGAGCACTTGAATGGTGTGTCATTGAAACTGACAGCTGTCTTGATCAGACAGCATAGGCATAATATGAATCCTCACTCCTAAATCTGAGGCTAGTTATTAATTTTTGCTCAAGGGCAAATATAGCGAGCAACAGAAAAGAAAAAAGCATAGCTACATTAACATTAAACCCATGAAAATACTGTATGCCTATTGCATCAAACAAGATAAAAGTTGGCTGTAAGCTTTCTAAAGGCAATTTAAATGTCTGCGGCAGTTCTAAGCATACATAATTGTTTATGTTGTGTGTGTGTGTGTTTCATTTTTGTTTAGTAGCCTCTTTGATGTATTTGCACAATATCACATAAGTCACAGTTTGATTAATCTGTTATTATGAGCTTTTATCTTAGGCAAGATAGGCAACTGCATAGGGCCCCAACAAGGCCAAGGGCCCCGTAAAAATACAAACTGAATTCATGTCAAGTGTTTTTTGTTTTTTTTTATCTTTGTTTTAAGATCTGATAACTCCAAATGATATTCAAATGCAATCACACCCCCTTTTATATTATTCTTGTTTGATGAAGCCCGACCCAAGCCAGACCATAACCGCCAGGTTTAGTCCGGTTTGGGCTTTAATTTATGGACCTGGAGATGGGCTGGGCCCGGGACGGGCTTGGCCGCAGCAGGGTTTTTTTTATTTGTTTTCTTTTCAGCTCTCTGTTTTCTCAGCTCTCTTGTTGTCAAATACTTTTAATCATACTGGTAGTGATCTGTATTACTGTGCACGCATGCATGCACCATTCTGCATACAGTGGATGCCACTATGTAATGCAAAACTGTTTGATCTGAATTTTAATTAGACGTACATGCCCTCTTTAAGAAATGTGCTTAAGGCCTACTTTCACAGTCTATATGTAGGCATGAATAATAGTCAGGAGGTATAAGATAACCTACATTTTTATCAAACAAGAAGGCATTGTGTGTTTTCAAGAGATGACACACAAATTATTATATTATTTAATTATCTATACAGATTTGTTAGCAATATATGATAGTTTTAACAATTCACCTAGAGAACAGCTGCTAACTTATGATCTGGGCAACTATCACTTATAATGTTATGTTAATTAAGTTATGTTTGACATTTGAAATAGACAGAGAGGGAAACTCCCCCCCCCCCCCCCCCCCAAACACGATTTCTGTTGTGTGATAGTAGGGCTAGAATTGTGTCATTCAGCACAATGCTGCTTAACTCCTCCTTCAGTCAGACCGGTTCATTGGGTGGGGTATCATGGGGTGACAGGGTGCTGAATCTGAATCTGCTGGGCCTGGTACCGGAGGACATCTGATTTTGTATGAGCAGCTTGCCAAAAGTTAGCTTGTGCTGACTAAATTTCAGCTAAAAGTGTAAAATGTGAACACACAGAATATATGGGAGGATGTAGGCTATCAATTCTGTTTCAATAGCCAATGGAATTGGCTAACAGTTTAATTTGAACCACAGTTGATAAACCCACCTTTCTTTGATACTGTTGCCCTCTTGTTTTTTTCTCTCCTCCCTTTCCTTTCTCTCTTTTCATTTTTGAAATCCTGAGTTTACTTTAGCTTTAGGAAAAGACATGATGCTACACTGTCTGTCATCACTCTGGTCCCTCCAAAATCTCCAGCTACTGCTAGCAATTTAGCATGTGCTGTTCGCTCGGAGCTCTGGAAGGTGCAACCCTGGTAACCCTGACTAAACCATTTTGAGTAACCAGGCAAGGAGGAGACTACAGATGCTACTTGTCTGGATGGTCAGGCTACTTTAACAAAAGAGATCGCTTAATTTGTTAGTACTACTTATATTTCAATTAAGATATTTTTGTTGTTGAGAATTTCAATGACTGATGAATAACAAGACTAGGTCAAAACCTAGTATATGGCTGGACCGTGTATGGGTGTGCCACGTGCCACGGCCAACCAATGGTGTAACTTCATCAGTCAGTCAGTCAGTCAGTCAGTCAGTCAGTCAGTGACAGACATTTGCGTTCATAGGGCTGGCCCGCTGTTGCGGTCCAGCCAAAAATGTCATGTCACTCACCTGAGAAGGACACTGTTGCCGTCAGTGTAACTGTAAGGCCACTGTTTGAATTCAAGCGGGAGAGACGCAATCAACCACAGTCTCGCGATGCTAGATCCAAGTCAGCCATTCAAATCGCGCATTTAGTTTGCTTTTGAAATCCTGGTGGAGTTTGAGCCAACCATAGCTGCTCTGCTCCCCCTCCGCCCCCTACAGGACTGCTATGCTTACTGCTGCGGCTGCCACTTGCCACCAAACCAAGAGAAAGCTGTCTCTGGCGGGCTCTGTGCACAAGAACTAAATATTCTAAAAGCCTTCATTTAAAGCACGATCTTAAATGTTGAGCATGTAACTGTTCAATGTAAGCTCTTGTAGCCTAGGGTGACCACATTTTCAAACCCCCAAACCGGGACCCTTAAGTGTACCGCACGTTCATGCACGCGCACCTGTATGCGCTTATGCACGCACCATAGGCGTTTTCATCAGGATGGGGGACAATTATTTCAGCGCTTAGCACACCTAGTGACTGCACCTTTCAACACCATGGACAGCGCCTCAGCAAACGAAAAATGATCTCCAAAAATCCACCAAAACATAGTTTATTTGAAAACTGTATAATAACACTAGTAAACACAAAACACAAGGATTGCACTGGTGTAATATAACATATTTTTTGACTGTCAGATACCTTTCAGCTCTGGTTGTGTTTCACCAGATGGTAGGCAAAGGTCCCCTCCTGAGCTGCCAGTTTCAGATCACTGTCACCGGCGTTTGCCCCGCTGAAGTAGGTCGCAACGGTGCTACTACTAGCTTGTAGCCACCGCTTATGTTTGGCCGTCTTAATATGATCTTTTATGTCGGCATTTCCACCGTGCGCGACCGAAAATGTACTCTTGCAGTGTGTGCAGAACGCAGCATTTTCGTTGCCGGCTACTTCACGAAGAAAAGAGTAACTTAAGCCTTCTGGAGGTCTTTAGAAAAGAGCGACTTTCTCTTCGGCATGACAGCTAACCGTTAGCGTACTGACAGATTCTGTCAGACAGAGCCACAAGTGTCATAGGCTAGCAACAGCCTTGACAACGACACATTGATTGATTGACACACATACAGACAAATCAGTGTTGAATTCAGACACGTGGTGCATTGTTTATGTTTTTTGATTGGGTTAGGTAATAATGAACGGGACAGAACATGATAAATGTCTATGTAAGCGCTGAAAACAAGTATAATACTATTATTATTATTTTAATTGTGGTGAAAACCGGGACAATTTGGTAGTGAATGTTGAAAACCGGGACATTTTAGTGTTTTACAGATATTTGTCGGGACTCGGGACACCCATCTTGAAACCGGCACAATCCCGGACAAACCGGGACGTCTGGTCACCGTATTGTAGCCTAAATAAAAGTTAAAATGGAAAAATGTAGGTCTACACATCAGGGGCAATAACGGCAATATCATATACAGTAAATGTATAGATCGTGTTTGTTTTGACTTACCGTGGTCCAGGTCAAGCCAGCCGGTAAAAACTCTGCTGTAGCCTGTTAATATACAGAATAATAGTCCATACATCCATACTGATCTCCGTTCCAGCACGTCCCATCTCCTCTCTCCGCCGCTGTCCTCTCCACTGCGCCCACGGCCCGCATTGATCCTCCCGATCCAAGCCCCGGTCGCTCTGGTACCCATTGGTGCCGAAAACAGCGTTTGCCGGACACCCGGTGACGCATCGGCGTCGGGACCCCCGCCAAAATCTCGGCCGGATCACCGGGAACAAATCGGCACCCAGCTATCGGCACTGGCTGGCACCATGCCCCCGGGAAACTCTGGGAAGCGTCGGTAGTAAGCCCTCGGCGCGCCGAAACCTCCATGCTTGTCTGTGTCTCTCTCTCCGCCGACAGAACAGAGGGCTGTCAGGTGGACTGAGCTTGCGCATATGCATCGAAATAAACGGCGATATGATATAATTGTATAGATTCTACTGTAGCTTCAGTTAGCTTCAGCTTACATGCATGATATTGGTCAGCCTGCTTACTGTGTGGGAGAAACGGGCTCCCGATCTCAGCGGAGATTGTCCTACTTCTGGTTTGAAACCAAAGACTCTCCATTTTTTTAGGAACTATCAGAAAGTTTTAACATTCAGACAGAGAGAAGGATTTTCCCCTCTAGTGTTGGGCCTATCCATGCTTTTCCACTTTGCTCGTCATTACATTTTTCTTATCTATGTAAGATTTATGGAAGTTTTCTCGTTCTTTCCGACTGGAGCTGCGTGCTTTTCCATCTTAACTTAAGTTTTGGTTACACTTCAATTCACTTCACTACACTTTCACTTTCAACCCAGCTGATAGAAACCTTATTCACGTTGTATATCACACTGCTACTGTCCAAATGCTTATGGAGCTAGTCAGGAATAACTTTGACTGTGTGTGTGTGTGTGTGTGTGTGTGTGTGTGTTTCTAGTTGCACATTGTGGATGGGGCCCTGCTGCGCTCCAACCCAGCACTTGTGATGGAGGGAATCCAGAGGTTCCTGAGCATCACCCCCATCTTCAACTACACCCAGGCCCTGACGTCAGTAACACACACACACACACACACACGGGACCCCTGACATTAACCTAGAGAAGCAGTACATGTAACGCCTACCTAGAGTCAGACCAACACCTGTAAGATCTGATCAAACCAAGAATTTACATAGACTTATAATGGACACCCAAGAGTTAGACACACAGTGTAGCTGTAATGTGTGCTTTACTTAGACAGTTGCATTCCAGGAGTTGGACACATGTTGCGTAGCTATATCGTTGGCTTTACATGAACTTCCAATGGAGACCCATTATATGCTAATTATCATGTCTTCTCAAGCTGCGAATTCAAGAAGGCTCACGCCAGGTTCACACAAGACGCATAGCGGCCAAGTACCACGATTTTGCACGCGAGTCGCAGTTGCGCCGTTCACACCAGCAGCGCAATTCTCCGCGCCGGCCAGCAGCTCTCCTGCTCCAGGAGGAGAAATACCCTGTGGAAACAGGCTGTAGGCTGCTTATATTATGCTACAACAGCCACCAAAGCTTCATCTGTTTACTGTTGTCCTTGTAGAAGCAATGCTGACAGGTCACTGTACTTTTCCACATCAGTGATTAACTTTATATCTTCCATCTTCTTCACTTTCTCCCTTTCTTCACAAACTCCCTCATATCAAAACAGGCACGTTTATTTGTTTGTTTTCTCAGCCAGAGTCGTGAGTTGTGATCAGGCAATAATTAGGATAGTCTATGGGACCTAGATGTCTCTCTCTCTCTCTCTCTCTCTCTCTCTCTCTCTCTCTCTCTCTCTCTCTCTCTCTCTCTCTCTCTCTCTCTCTCTCTCTCTCTCTCTCTCTCTCTGTGTGTGTGTTTAAATAATGACATAAATAAACAAACCTACACATGTATCCTTGTTCTGTGGCAATTCAATAGTAGACCCAATTTTCAAAAGGCAAGTGATAATTCAAAACCAGATAGATCATCATCCTACAATGTGTTGCATTTAAAACTTGCATCAGTGCACATGGATTAATCAACAACAGTGAAGACACTGGTAAGTTGATCATTTAATATATTTGTGCTTCTGTGGTGATATAATGGAGATATGACCATCTACAGTGTATTTCTATGGTGTTTTCCTGTGGAATACGTGCTGCGGCACGCAGAGAAAATCGACCAGACACCAAAACTGGCACTGCAGATTGCAAGTCGCGAGCCGTGAGCGGAGCTCCGCGCCACGGCCATCGTGAATGATCTGACCCATTAACACAGGCACAGAAAAGAAACGGCCTCTGCTTTGGCGCTGTTCTACGCCCGCTACGCGTCCTGTGTAAACCAAGCGTCACATGGCTTTGGCAGAAGAGATGAAGAAGACCCTCCAGCTTATACTGTCAAGTTTGTATGCAGTCTGTGCAAAGGTGGAATCCTAGGGCCCTCGCTTGAACAAGATCAAAATAGCCTAATCCTGACTTCTTGATATCTAAGGTGGAGGATACCAGAAGGAAGTGATATTCATTCATTCAAGAGATTTCATGGCCAAGTTTCTTGTGGATACAATACTAGACATACATATTTCACCAGCACATCCTGGGGTCAGCTAGGTAAAAGAACACTGTACACTGTATTTGAACTGAACTGAACAGAGAGTGCCATATTTAAGAAGGCCCAGTCCAGGTTCTTTTTCCTTAGGAAACTTAGGTCATTCGATGTGAGTAGGAAACTTTTGTCCTTTTTTTTTTTTTTAAAGGTCATTTTTTAGCGATAAGGACTTAGCCTTAATGGAACGTCCTCTACCAGTTGAGCCACCAGGGCACCCACTTTTATGTCTTTTATCAGAGTGTTCTGGCTAGTGTCTTATTTTATGCTGTGGTTTGCTGGGGGAGAAGCGTCACAGTTGATGACAAAAAAGGATCACCAAACTGATTAAAAAAGCAGGCTCCATAATTGGCTTGAACCAAGATTCCTTAGAGGTTATCATAGCAATGAGAATCAGAAATAGGTTGCTGACTATACTGCAATATGATGGCCACCCACTCTAAGGCATTTTCTGTGGCCTTTTAGTCTCATCACTTTCACTTAAGATTAATTTTGTACCAGTGTGGGGCTTGAGGTGCCAACCGTTTTGATTTTATTTTTTGCCAGGTTCAGTCGAGTGCTCAGTCAGACCCAAGACTATTTTTCCCACCAACACGGAGGGAGAAACTTGTTGTTGTAAGATGAAATGAAATTGCTTCTTTTTACTGCTCAATTCACATTTAAACTGTAAATAATTTTACTATGATACATTATAAATTCTTTCTGTCCATCAAAATGGATGGAAATCTGGAAAAAAAATTGTGGACGGACGTCCGTTCAGCCAATCAGTCATTCCTACGTTTGTTTTGGAAAGAATAACGGCGATCACAGAAACAACGGTCCGACCAAAACAAAGATAAAAGGGAGAAAGACTGGTATAATGTTGGGATGAATGTAGGTTTTCCAGGTCAGTTTCTTATTTAATTTATACTGTATAATGTGTTTCTTCTTTCTTCTTGTAATACTGTTAGGAGCAAAGCTGCATTTCTGCCTCTCCCACCATGTTGATGCTCCAAAGCCCAACAGACAGAAATCTATCCATCAATAATTCTGTCCATTTTCCATGCATTGCGCACCATGAAATATGTATTTTATTTTATTTATTTTTCTTTTATTATTGCACTTGCCTATTTTGTGTTTTATGGGACTTCCCCTGGGGTTTGGCTATTTTTTAAGGCAGGTTACATGTGCAGACATGCAGAGGTTACTAAGGAGATAATTTAGCAACATCTTCAACCCCTAAATGCATAAATATGTACAAAATAAATCTAGTGTAGCTGAGGTATACTGTTGCCACTCCAGGTAGGCATTCCAGGTACTGGTTCTCAAGGATAATGGTGTGAACCCCTCACCATACACACACACACATACACATGCACACACACACACACAGGCACATACACACACCTGTAGCACCACATCTCAGCCAGCATGCATACTGACTCAGACACACACAGAACTAAACACAGCTACAAACACAACATAATGGAATTTCATGTACAAAAATGTATTTGCATGTGTGTATGCCTAGAGAGCTGTATGTAGTGCGTATTGATGTGTGTTGCTGTGTGTGTGTGTGACTATAGTGTGTGCTGATGCGTGGCTGCAGTGTGTGTTGATTTGTGTGTACATGTGACTTAAGTGTGTGTTTGTGTGTGATTGTAGTGTGTGTTGATGTGTGTGACTGTATTGTGAATTGATGTACATGTTGTCTCCAGGTATGACGACAGCAAAGGTTTCTGGTGTCAGCGAATGGAAGGAGGTCGAGCCAAATGTCTGGGGAAAAGTAAAGGCAGGAAATACCCAGAGATGAGCCCTGAGGTATACCTACAGCTCACATTGCCATGGCTTCATTCATTTATTGACTGGCTGAAACTTTTTAAGGCTGTCTAATGCATGAACTAATGTTGAACTAGCACAACTAAGGCATAAACTCACAAAATAGAAAATAAAAAGTAAAACAACCTTCCTGTTCTATTGAGATGAAATCAATATGCTAGCATTAATAAATGGTGTAGTTAAAATTAATCTAGTTTTGGGCATTCTTTGTTGATATGTTAGTAAAAGGTTTATTAACAAAAGAGGCAAAGGGAGTACTTTGTCATGAACAGAATGTAATTACAGCATTTATAACTAAATTAGTTCATAGTTTAGTAAACATGAATACATTTATTTGTGTCTTAGTGAAGTGTTAGTTCATGCATTAACTAACATTAGTTAAGGCAATCATATTATGGTGACCATGACCATGACCATGACCATAGGTGTTACCATGGATTACAATTCTTTTAATAACGATGATGGTACTTTTTTACTCCCCTTCTAGCTCATAGCTAGTAGGTTTTTTTAGTGAAGCCCAATGAAAAGGATGGAAATTTAACTTAGACCTCATATATAATTATTCTGTAGACTTGATATATAACTCTTTAGATTTCATAAACAATTACTCTGTATACTTGTGATTTCAGTACACTTTAAGATTTGCCCTGTGAACAGCAAGTTTCTTTCATAAAAGTATCCATAACCATTGTTCCATGACATTTGAGTGTTTTTGACAGCAGGACAATTTCTTCTGTAAACCACTGGAACCTTTACTATGCAGAACTAGCATCTTAAGTTTTGGGTTTTTCTCTTAAACTTTTGAATGAGGCCTCCCTTGATCCTAGTTTTTCCTCATTCTCCCTGTGTGTGTGTGTGTGTGTGTGTGTGTGTGTGTGTGTGTGTGTGTGTGTGTGTGTGTGTGTGTAGTCGCGTGCCTTTCTGGCAGAGCATTACCATGAACACAACATGGAGCTGCTGCGTCTGCTGAACCGTCTGGGCCAATCACTGCCATCCTGGCTCCGCCATGAACTTCAGAGCACCAGCTGGAGCTGAGGCCACAATCAGGCTGGACAAACCATAGACAAGCCAGGACTACGGTCTGTGGCTGAGCTGGAATATGGCTCTGGACTAGACTGGACCACCCTGATCTGGAATCAACAGGACCACACTACAAAATTATAGCTGTTATCATCAATGCTGCCATACCGTTCTAATTAGAAGGTACGGCAACCCCGGTGATAAAAGGTACAATGTCAGACTTGCTTTTCTGAAAGTGTAGGTCAGCAGAGGGTGGGGCAACTTCCTCCTTTCCCCCAATGGCCAGTCCCTACAGAAGAGGAGGATCTCAATGGACACTCCCTCCTCCTAGGATTTGACATTGTTGTAAACCTCATGGGGCTACCCTTGGGTGGGTGGGTGTGGAGAGTGGGGGGCAAACTAACAGCCCCACTAATCCTTCAGTACACACATCATCTTCATCCTGGATCCAGAGGACTGGATGAGAAGCAGGTTTGGGACATTAACAAAGAGTTGGAGCGCCTTAATGTTGGGGTAACTCCTACTTTTAGGCAACTGACCTCACAGGATATCCTGTGGATGTGGAACACATGACTGAAAACAGGACTCGTGCACAAACACAGAAACAAACATTTCTCCAGAACAATGATTGTAAAACATACATTTTAAAATGTTGTATATTTTGGGTGGCAGGTGAAGGTGGGAAATGTAACAGAATAGACAGCAGACTAAACCAGACAGTATAGCGCAGTGTTTCTGTCCAGAGACTCCGTTTCTCCCTCCTCCTCCTCCATCTCTAGTTTTCTCTTTTATAGATACATGGCTACTTGGAGGTACAGCTAACGGGCTAACAGTGCTGCATTCTCTTTTTATGCCTTTTTGCCTCACAGTTTTACTTTCTGTTGATAGTAGTGTCAAATTGGTTACATTTGATATAGCTAACATCAATGACAGGTCCGTCTCAGTGGTTAACTGCTTCATTCCCTCAGAAAAGGGGCTAGGCAGAGGAAAAAAGCCTGCTAAGTGTCAAATAACTAAAAGAGAAACTGACACACATCCATACACACTTTATCCCACACTCTCCCTCAGCCTTAATGAAGGTAACCCAGCTAGAAGAGTGTCAAAGAGGAAGAGACAAGATGAGAATGAATAGAACCATTACGGAGAGGAATAATCAGAAACTGCTGTCTCGTTGTTTTCTGTTTATTTTGTATAAACCTAGAAAAGGCCAATACTGTATCATCTCTAATAAACACATAGAGAGGTTGGAAATAATGTCTGCTTTGTCTTATTTACCTGAATTACACTTAGTTTTCTTTTCTATCAGTTCATGTTAATTGTTAATGTTCATATTTATGAACATTGGGGGCTGATTGGAGATGGGTTTTGTGTGATCGTAGAAAGTTTCTTTAAGCTTTTACATCCAAATTAGTTTTATTTTGCTGTCCAGTCATTCTCCCATTCACTGACAATAGAGCAGCTCCTGGATTTTCTCTTTCAACTGAGAGAGACGTGCTTGAAGTACATGGGAGAAGTTTGCCCCGAGGGCCTTCTCCAAGAAAGGCTTTCTGACAGAAATCCAGCCCCTTTCTTCTGGCAGCCAATAGAATCAAGCCAAGCTTCAGCCAATGAGATGCAGCTTTCCTCTGCGCCAAACATCCCGCCCTGCTCTGCTCCCGACCAGATTCCAGGCCCATTCATTCGTAAGTTGTTTTAATGTTATTAAAGTTAGCTGTTTAATTAAATACAAAATCGATGTACAGTGGCTAAGAGAAGCCAAGATGTTAAAGTATATTCATTATTTTATGCTAGCTAGCGCACTAATGTTAGCGCGCTAGCTAGATTCTTATAGAAGATGCTTGGTTAACATTAGCCTTAGCCATTTTCTGCAGAAAGCTAGCCACGAAGCTAAATGAAAAGCCTGTTTCAAAGACATCTAGCTATTCTTGTCAAAATTCCTTGTGTGCACAAACATTAAAGACGAGATGAAATGAAAAATGCCTTTTTAACCCTTTTAGATCACATCCCCGGTCATACTGTGCACCTATTTAACAATATATGCCCAAAAAAATACCAAAAATCAATTTCATTGTATTCTTATATCAAAATTCAATCATGTTTTCTTCCTGTAAAACAAAATATGTCGTGTGCTTACGTAAGCATGCCCGTAACTAATTTCAACCAATAATATCATGACATCCACCCACCAATCAATCTTCAACTTTTAGCGCACAGAGCTAAGAGGCTAAGATTCATTAGTTAGCTAGCTAGCAACAGCATGGTACTTCGGTGTGTCTTCGGGTGTTATCACACCCACTTTTCAACGTTCAAATCAAATTCCTCCCAACGTTATGTCCCGCCTGTCTTTCCTGTTTCACTCGGAAATACGTCACGATACGGAAGTTAGATACTCTCGAAATGCCGTTTCATCTCGACTTTAAACAAAATATTTTCTTTGAGCCACAACCTTAGCTGAAATCATAAATTGTCTCTATGCCAGACAGGCTCTTCTGTTTTTCTCTTTTAGTTAATTATCTATTTTTTTGTCAGACTGGTTAGTGCTGTTATCACTGGTAACCAGGGATGTAGCTAGAAATTCTGGGCCCCATGAAAGAATATTGCTCTAAGCCCCCCTTTTTTTAATATAAAATAAATGTAGTATTTTAATGAAGTATTTTCTAAATAAAGGGCATATTTAATGCAATGAATTAATACTCAGCTTGAATATAAAGGTCAAATCCATTTTCCTAGCTGCTCAATGTGTCTTCTCTTTTCTTTTACACATGCCACTCTCTTCTGGCTCTGCACATGACTAACAGCATAATGCTGAAATACTTCTAGTACCAAATCAAGACAAGTAAGAGAGATTATTCCATATCAATGCAATTGGCAGGTTGCTAACTAACAACCCAAAAATTCACTAACAAACCCACACAGCCAACAGTTAAAGTCCTCGATTTCAGTAACATTGGATTATAAATTTAACTATCTCTATTAGGGCTGAAACGATTCCTCGAGAAACTCGAGTAACTCGATTACTAAAAATCATCGATGCAAATTCTTTGCATCGAAGCTTCGTTTAATCCATATAACTATATACACGCTCAGTGTTTCGCACGGATGATTATTACTGTTGCACAACGCGCTGGAGAAAGAGAGAGAAAATAGCGAGGGGCGAAGAGAAGAGACAGGCCAGAGAAAACGACAGAAAGTGTCCAAAGTTTCGGATCCAGTGTTGCCAACTTGGCGACTTTGTCGCTAGACTTAGCGACTTTTCAGACCCCCCTGGCGACTTTATTTCTCAACAGTGACTAGCGACAAATCTGCCGACTTTTTCTGACCATGGGAAGCAATGTTAATGTGTTGAATCCCAAAGCATTTGGCAATAAATTGGTTCGGCTGATGCCGGTTTTCTCTACTTGCTTGTCTAATCCAGAGAGGTCTGACGGTCACAGCGCTTCCCACACACAGCGTAGCTCCCTCCCTCCGCTGAGAGCAGGGACTGTAGGATCCACTTGTAATTGCTACCGGCGTACGTCGAAACTGGCCCGGGTGGGCGGAGTCAGCACTTAATATTAAAACGGGATGAGATGAAGGCTAGTAAAGAATGCACGTTAATTATGGCTATAATGTAATGGCTAGTTAAGAACGTAAATCAATATGGTGGCTAGTTATGATGTCCCTAAGTTAGCTAAGTTTTGCTCAAGAAAATAACCACAGAAAATAAAATGCTGCAGTCAATTTGTGAAAGCCTGAGCTTCATTCATGTTATTATTATGATAGTCACACACACATACACCCCCCCCCCCCCCACACACACACACACACACCTACTCCCCTCACAGTGATGCATAAAATACCCCAGAAAGCAAAATATCAGGTGGTGTAAGTAGCAATTGGAGCCTAAAATGCACCAGTCCAATACAGCAAGTATATTCAGTTTAGTTTGATTGCAGTGAGTAGGGTCAGCAGGTGTAGGGCAACCCTTCAACATAGCAAATAAATGTACATTAGCCAGTCTTATGAACTTGTATGATATTTAGGCCTAGTAATAAATATCAATAATAATTATTATTTCACCTCGTTTTCAGTAAATCACAGTGTCGTATGGACAGCTTCGTGCGGACAGCTTTTCTCTTTTGTATATTTACTATTGCTCTTTAATAAAGCAAAAGTATTTCTTATCCGATTACTCGATTAATCGATGGAATAATCGGTAGAATACTCGATTACTAAAATAATCGATAGCTGCAGCCCTAATCTCTATATTCATGATTCATGACTCTGATTCATGAATAACTACTGAAAAAGAAATACAGTAGGAGACATCAGGGTCTGCAAGAGATCCTACAGTGCATTTATCTTGCTTTTGCATGTGGGCTTAAATGCATGTTTTAAAGAGTAATTGATCTACAACTGGCTATTAATATTGACATTAACAGCAACAGCAATTAACAAGTGTCAAGGTAGCAAATTGCCTTATAAATGCCATAGCTGGCAGATAGTTGGAAAAGGCCACAGTTTTGAGAGCAATCAAGCTCTCAACAATGAAGACATGTCCCAAAATTGAATAAGTCAACCAAAACAGCAGATACTGTCACACTGACCAAAGAAGAGCAGCTATCAATACTGCTGTGGGAGCCAAGACATGGACATTGGGTTTTGCCTGTGGTGTGGGGAATATTTGCTGTGTGGAGGATATACTGTATAATGTTTGATTTATAATGCTATTTAGGCCTATGTATTTGTTGTTAAGATTTGGATTTGGAAGATTTGTTTTTGATTTTGTTGTTCGCCAGAATTTGTGTTGTTTCGGGACAGTGTAGAAACAGTGGGAGCAGTAGCCTTAGGGGGACTGTTGCTTTAAGAAAAATAGGGCGGTAACACTTTACAATAAGGGTACATTAATTAAGGGTTAGTTCATGCTTAATAAGCATGAACTAACCCTTAATTAACAGTTAACTAATGTGTAATTTACTAATGGTGTTCATGTTAACTAAGGTATTAATTTATACATTTAAGTCATCTTTATAAACTATTAAATCAGGGGTTCTCAACCTTTTCTACTTCAAGGCCCACCTATTCATACGTGTAACAGGCCAGGGCCATTAAAAAAAAAAAGATCTCAAATTATTTTGGCTATTCTATTCTAATAATCTAATCTAATAATCTATTCTAAGTGTATTAATGAACTACAACAACACCACTCCCTGTTATACAGGCGGGAGCCCTCGAATTAAATAAATACAATAAAAACAAACAGGTTCTTTAAAATTGTATGGGTGTGCCAGAAGCCAACATAAAACCATAAAAGCAGGGCATTCTCAGTCAAAAGGGATTTATTATACAAAAGTGGAGTCTGGCCTATTAACACAACAAGAACTAATGATTCAATAATTGCCACAGCAAACAAGGAAGTAACCTGTCTTTAGGCCGACTCAACAAGTTACTCAACCAAGCATAATTCAAAAGAGTCGGCACCCCCGACAACGGACGTCAGTATTTCCCACAGGCTGAAAATGTACTTTCTTTAGGGCCAATTACTTTAAATTGTCTTTACATTGTGTCCAACGGAACCCAACTGGCGGAATATGCAATGAAGTCACTGCACTGCACTCATGTTAACTTTCTGAGTGTTGAGCAGCGTTAGAACTGTCCAATTGAAAAGTATCAAGTTACTCTTTACCGTTACAACACATGCGAGTTCGGAGAAATTGTGGAATTTTATATTTTTTTACGAACGTGAGACGGACTGTCAGGTTGAGTACAGGGCTACTGCATCGCCAAATGACAGACATGACGTGATGCGCACATTAGACGCATTACAGAGCGATTTAGATCAATTTCTATACATTGATTAACTGTTGATGTTGTGCCGGCCGTGGCGATATTGTGGCGCTGCCACAGTTTATGTATTGGAAACAATGGCACGACAATCTACTGGTTTATTTAAGAATAAGAGCGTACGTGGTCAGGGATGAGTCCAGTGCGGAGCCTGGTGACAGTCAGTCCATCCGCTGAAACACACGCAAAAAGTGAGCTTCATCTTGAAAACATTTTGCAGCCCACTAGAGGGCACTCACGGCCCACACATGGGCCGCGGCCCAGTGGTTGAGAAACACCGTATTAAATAATGTATAAATTAATACCTTAGTTAACATGAACACCATTAGTAAATTACACATTAGTTAACTAAGGGTTAGCTAATGCTTATTAAGCATTAACTAACCCTTACTAAGCATTAACTAACCCTTAACTTAGTGTACCCTTATTGTAAAGTGTTACCAGGGCGGGCACTGTTAATTAGGTAGGCTACTCGACGAGGAGAAAGTTTTAGTTTCAGTTTTGTGAGCCATGGAGCCACACGGTTTTCTTACCGTGGTTGGGATTGTCAAGTTTAAGTTAATTCTTCTGGAGCCTATTTAAATTGTTGACTCAACATCTATTGTGGAAAAACTTTGTATAATAAAAGTGTAAAAACGCAGGAAACGTGGAGTCTATGACTCTCACCCATGTGTAAGACCAAGGCTATCTAAGGAACTAAAAACCGCATCTACAACTGCAGTGAGCCTTTGTGTTATATAGATGTTTGGTTGATAGTATAAAATATTTATACTGTAGATAATTTGCTTATTATACTTTTGCTTATAAAACAGCATGGGACCTCTTGTTTTACTATGTACTATACTGGAAGAAAAGTTTATACACAATAGAGATAGTCCTACTGCAAACTAGGGATGCACCGATGCCACTTTTTCAATGCCGATACCGATTACGAGTATGAAAGTTTAAGTATCGGCCGATACTGAGTACTGATCCGATCCATTACTTTTACTGAACAGTGCAGGCTTACTTCCTTAGTTTGGAGTCAATGGACAAAATTATTGAGATAAAATCCTTGTTTTTCCCACTGTTTGAGAAATACAGGCTTCTATGTGCCACAAATGCATAAAATCAAGACAATTTGCTTTTATTTCTTACATGTTACTCATGGCTTTTGGTATCAGATTTTAGTCTTGGGTAAAATCTCAGATACCGATATTCCATTTTAGCCTGGTATCGGCACCGATATCGGTATCGGTGCATCCCTACTGCAAACACTACAGAAAAGGCTTCAGAGTATTTTACTTTTTCACATTCTACAGTGGATCCATTTTATTTGCATAATTAATAGATACACAAAATAAAATGGAAACAAAAATTCCATTGCTATGCAATAGGTTCGCAACTCCGTAACCAATGCGGACACGCACACTGTCAGAGGGAGAGAGAGAGAGACAGACAGAGAGAGACAGAGACGGAGAGAGAGAGAGATGGTGACCGGCTGTAGTGTTTTCTATCATATCTAGCCATTTTATTCTCACTTTCATCCCTAAATGGAGAAATACAGAACAAATCGTGGTCCATTTTGGCTCATTAAGCAACGCAACATCTAGCTCTTCATTAGTGATGATTCCATATCATACAGGACGGGTGACAGCCTTGCCGGTGTCCGGTAGTTGACAAGTTAGTTAACTTAGCAAACTCCTGGCCTCCTTCTCCTTCCTTTCTTTTTTTTTTTTTTTTTTTTTTTGACTTCCCGATTTACATTTTTACCTGACATGATGCTGTCTGACCCGTGGTCCCGACCCTGACTTAACTTCTGCCCTCTATCAGTTTTCTAACGCGCAGCAGAGGATTGAACCATTTTTTTTGGAGGGGGAGGGGGGCATGGATTGGAAAATTAAAACAGCTTTCATCACATATTGTATAATTTGTGGGTTTATTATTTTTTATTCTGAAGTATCAAATGCCTTTGCAGGATCTATAGAATACATTAATGTACTGTATGTATTAATGCATAATTAAGGATGTATGACATCCTTCTGGAATTGTTGTGGGCCCTCTCCAGCTGTGGGCCCCTAGAATCGTCACCACCTTTCACCCCACTAGCGACGGCGCTGCTGGTAGCTAATAGGATCAACTATCTTTCTGTCAGACTGGTTAGTGCTGTTATCTGCTGTTATCAATGGTAGCTAATAACTGGGACATTCCGCCATTAGAGTATATTTTATGTCCCACCATAAATTTTCAAAAAATACATGCACATAATATTATAAAAATGTAATGGTTGTCTTTTTCACAATACCGCTAACTTTGGAGTACCCCTTAAAATGGCTATTTTCTGTTGTCCCACCTTGTTGACCGCCATTTTGCATATCACATATAACAATTAAAATATGTCTAAAGTCTTGTTTCTTTTGTATGGTTTGGTTGATATATGTGTCATTTAATGGCGAAAACCTTGTTTTACATTATTAATTTATTATAAATAATATTAATTATGCACTTAAGTTGTGTCCCACAACATACGTGCAACCCTGTTACCGAAGCCTATTTACCCTGCAAAAGGAAGAGGAAAGCCAGTAAGTCACATGATAAACAGGAAATTGCATCATCAAGACCCCTTCTAACAGCATGGTCAAAAGACAGGGCAGGCCCTTCTTGTATTTTCCATATTTTCTTAATAATTTCAGCATTTATTGACCTCGTTCAGCTTAACAGCTCAACACTGTTACCAAGATAATAGCCATGAAGAATATTAATTTAAAAGTTTTCTTTGTCTATTTCAAAACTGTGTTGGTCATGAATTTAACAGTGACATGTGGTTCCAAACTTAGCGTCCATTACTGAGAAATAGCTAACTTTAGCCTGGATTTGCAACCCTGTTACCTGCAACCCTGTTACCACCTTGTCAGTAACAGGGTTGCACATTCAACATTCCCCTAAAGGACATAATCTCTATAAAGACATAATAGTGGATATTATAAGTATGTTTTAGTAACTGAATTGAACTGTATTAATCTATAGTATCAGCCATAGATTTTTATGTGTTTACACTACTGCTGTCACCATACACAGAGCTGAGACATACAATATGGTTCCCTCTTTATCCCTCTTTCTCAGACTGCTGCTCATGGGTGTAATTTACAATAGACCAATCCATATACAGTTTGCCTTATTGAAGAAGGGTTAGGGTTAGAGCTAGAGTTAGGATTGAAGGTTAGTGAGAGTTTGAGTGTACTTATTCAGTGCCGCGGGTGACTAAGTGGCCATTCACAATGAGACGCCCTGCTAAGGAGAGACGCTTTGAGCTCCATTCATTTCAATGGAAGATTGCGTCTGCCTCCACAACGCAAACTTCCATTGAAATGAGTGGAGCTCAAGCGTTTCTCCCTAGCGGCGCATCTCAGTCTGAATGCCACAATCACCCTTGGCAGTGAATGAGTTTTAAAGGGGCACTCCTTGATTTGTGTCAAGAATTAGTACCAGTACCAGTACCAGTACCAGTACCAGTACCAGTGTTTGAGGCTCAAAATATTGTTGTTTTGGTTTGGCACTCGAGAGACTACCCCTCCCTACAGCAGCATGCACTGGCATGCAAGGTGCAGTACCAAAGTGGGGCTAAAAGTTAGAATTCTGGGGGCACTATAGCTCCTAAAACAAATCAAGGAGTGCCCCTTTAAAGAGTAGTTAACATTAGAATCTATGGCATTATTTACAGTTTTATTGGTCTTTAACTATCCCAATTAGTATCAGATCTCTATAAATATTTACAAATGTTATAAATTCAATGCAGAGTTGGCAGAGTTCTGCACCAACACTGACCACTGCTGAAAAGCAGTGATGCTATTGTGCCAGACGTGATGCTGACCAACAGAGGAGACAAGCATGATGACAATGACTAGCAAAAATAAACTATTTGCTCAACCCTGTTACCCAGTTTTCAACCCTGTTACTTTACAGTTTTTATGAAAATAATCTTAAATAATGTTTTTGACTCAGTTATGTTTTAGGTATTGTAACTTTAATAGTTTAAATGATTAGCAATGATTAGCAGATTGCAATTCTAAATCACACTTTTTGCAAAACACTTAAACTGAGATTACCAATTGGCCACAATGACAGCTCAGGTATAAACACTAGTTGCTAAATTGTTCAATTCCAAATCAGAGCAGAGGGCCAAAGTTGAGCTCTCCTCTTTTGGAGAATATTGCAGAGAAAGGGAGAGGAAAGGTGAGGGTAAAAGAAGAAGGAAGAAAAGTAAGAGTTAATTGTGCATCTGTTAATTGTGAGTCTGCTGCCTCCTGTGGAAGTGGTGGTTGTTATAAAGTTATGTACACTAACATTGCAAATCCTCTATTTTCCCCTAAATTTATTCTCTCTCTACACTCCCTGATAAACCCCACAAACTTATGCAATAAATATTTTTTTTCCACACATAGGGTGCCACTTGGGCATTGAAACTGCTCAAAAATTAACTTAGATTTAGTTTCAAAACTGCATTTCAGAAAGGAGATTATCCGGCTTGTGAGATGGGAAAATGTGTCCTGGTAGCAGGATTGAAATAAACTGTTAGATTTTTACTAGCCTACATAAAATGAGTTGATAATGAAAAGGCACTCAATTGTGGAATGACTAAGCAGTCTTTATATAGCTGACGTGGCTAAATGCCATAGCAGAGCCGAGATAGAATTAATTGTGACTTCTTTATCCACATTTTACCTAGTATGATCATCTTTACACTGTGGGAGGGGGATCCGCAGGAACCACTGGATCTCATGCAGCAATAAACTTTATCTCGTGGATGATTGTTGTGTGATATCGTTTTAAAACTAGGCCATTTCTACGTCTGGTGGATTCAAGATGTTACCATTAATATTTGTAGTTTTGCTAGCTTAACGGCTTGAATTGAAATGTGTCTATTAACCTAGCTTTGATTTTTCTGCAGTTATCCCTCACTTCAAGCAGATGCCAAATTGACTGTTTGCCAGTTTCCAGCTGATAACCCAACTTCCACATGCACCTTACGCACAGGTAATAGAACGCTTGTTGTGGTTACAGCACAAGATGGTTACCGTGGTAGGTACCAGGGTAGGTTCCAGGATAGGTACTATTATACCTGAGTACCTGTACATTACACCTGAGTGGATACCACAGCAGTACCATGATATTTGTGAGGGAACTTTAGTGGTTTATATCAGGTTTTGTTTTTTCTGGTGAAATAAATGCAAAAACTCATTATCACTCAGGCAATACATTAAAAGTAGTGAGAGTTAATGAGAGTTGCATTCTATGACATAGTGTACTTAAATAGATATATGTTAATATATATAATGTAGCCAGGCTGTCTTAGAGGACTTTGCAGCGACTTGATAGCTTCTATGATTTCCACTATTTGTAACGGAGCTTCCAAGCTGTTTTTATATTCAGTGGGTAGTTCCGGAATGTCCAGCTCTGAGACAAAATTACGCAACACAGAGGGGTCTTTTGGTGATTCTGAACTATAGAGGTTGGAGTAAAAGGAGGTAAAGACCTCATTGATACCAGATAGGTCAGTGACAATTTGACCAGAGCTGTTCTCTATTTGGGGTATCATCTGTGATGCTAGTCTGCTCTTCAGCTGGCTTGCTAGAAGGCGCCCCGCTTTATCGCCATGTTCATAAAGCACACCACGTGTTTTTAGTATCATTTTCTCTGCCTCGTTAGTTGAGAGAAGATTGAACTCAGTCTGTTTATGTAATTCTGGGGATGGTGAAAGGGCATAACGGTTGTCTAGGTCAGATATAGATTTTAGCAATTCAGTATGTCGCATTTTATGTACCTTTTTAATATGTGCAGTGTAAGAGATGATTTTCCTCCGCAAAAAAACTTTAAGAGTCTCCCATAGCAGACTAGGGCTAATACCTTCAGTTCTATTAGTTTCAAGAAAAAAATCAATTGATTCACTGACTAGAGTACAAAATTGAGGGTCTGATAGGAGAGTGGGATCCAGTCTCCAAGAACGGAACTCCTTGGGTTGATTTTTAAAAGTGAGATCAAGATTGAGAGGGGAGTGATCTGAGTTAACCCTGGCCAGATATTCAACCGAGGCAACTGATGGAAGAAGGCTCTTATCAATGAAAAAATAATCAATACGTGAGTAAGAGTTATGGACATGTGAGAAAAAAGAGAATTGCTTATCTTCTTGTAAAGCTCTCCAGGGATCAATACAACCACATTGGTTCATAAAAGAAAGTAAGGTCTGTGCCATTTTAGAATGCAGTGTTGTTTTGGGGTTTGATTTATCGAGTTGAGGGTCTATCACGGAATTAATATCACCCCCAAATATCAGATAATGAGAGTGTAATTTGAGTTTTTTCATGAACTTTTCGTCGTCAAAATTTGGAGCATATGCATTTACTAAGACAACTGGAAATCGGCAAAGTGTGCCAGTTACAATGATATAGCGCCCATTTGTGTCATAGACAGCTTCAGCAGAACTAAAAGGAACATTTTTCTTAACCAGAATTGCTACACCTCTTGTTTTAGTGTTGAATTTGGAATGGAATATTTGGTTGATCCAGGGTCGGTTAAGTCGGTGATGATCTGTGACAGGCAAATGAGTTTCCTGTAAGAAAACAATGTCAGGTTTGAGATCTTTAAGATGGGAGAAGATCCTTGCCCTCTTGACAGGTCCGTTAAGGCCACCTACATTCCATGATCTACGTCTTATTACACGGTTATTAACTACAATTGTGTTTTTAGCAGTAGCCATAAAGAGGGTGATAGTATCTACAGTGAGAGAAAGGAAAAAAAAAAAAATGATGACAAAAAACGACGACAAAAAACAAACACACAACATTAATATAAGCAGTGACAAGAGTTGGAGCACAAGAACCATCTGCTCTGAACCAGTGGGGATCTGTCCATAACAATATATAACAATCAACAGCTTAACATTACCAGATGTTATTGAACAGACAGGTCTATAGCCAAACAGTGGCTTATGCCTTTTTGCAGTCGCAGAAAAATATCACCTAATTAATGTATGTGTGCATTAGAGACTGTAATGCATATGTGCACCACTGAGTTGGTGGGCAATTATACTAAATTAAGAGGTAGGGAGAAATTATGACAGGTGGCTGTATCAAACTTTTGGGCAATACCGTTAATTACAGTCATTTCTCACCATTCAGCGTGTATGCTGGTCATTGTTGAATTGGCACGGTGGGTGCACACCTGTTGGACTGATACTAGTCCTATTCATTGTCCAGGTGTTGGTTGAAAAACTTCTCAGCGTCCTCTGCAGTGTGGAATCGGTGCTCCCTCTGTTGGTGCGTGAGGCAAAGTACAGCGGGATGCCAAAGAGAAAACTTTATGCCCCTCTGGTAAAGCCTTGACTTGATTGGATTGAATGTGGCCCTCTTTTTAGCAAGTGCATTACTCAAATCAGGAAAGATGAAAATCCTGTGCCCCTGATAGATGAGTTGTCCTTTCTTCCTTGCGATCGCCAGTACTTGCTCCCTCTGTGGAAAGCGAAGGAAGCGTACGATGATCGGCCGTGGTCTCTCTCCTTCCGTCGGCTTGGCCCTCAATGTTCTGTGCGCTCTGTCCAGCTCCGGTGGTGTCTTAAAAGAGTCATTGTGTAGCAGGTCAACTAGAAACTTGGACATAAATCTAGAGACCGCTCCTCCTTCGTAGCCTTCTGGAAGCCCTATAACAGGTAAATTATTGCGGCGGGATCGGTTTTCGAGGTCATCTGTCTTCTCAATTAGTTCTTTATTCTCTTGTTGTAATTTTTTCACCCGTTTCTCTAAGCTTGTCAGCCTATCACTGTTGTCAGTGAGGGCTTCCTCCATCTCGGTGAAACGAGGTTCATAGTCGTCAAGTTTTTTGCGGAGCGCATCCAGAAATTGGTTTATGGGTGCAAGGGAAACTTGCATTTCGGAGGAAATGGCAGCGCAGGTTTTCTCCAACTCGGATTGAAGTGCAGAGATAGAGAAGACCCCCTCTGTCTCAGTCGCTGGTGTATCCACGCTGCTAGCTAGCACATTAGGCCCGGGTGTAGTTTTCCCTTTTTGAGTGGTTGCTTTGTTTTTTCCCGACATAGCTGAACTAATTATCCTAAAGTTAGTCTACTTCACTGCAGTTGTAATTTTTCGCTGTTGGTGGTATATTATGGACATAAATTGAGCTATATGCTCATAGCTACTCTTCGCACGTTCGCCCTAGTCCGTCGCCATACCGGAAGTCTTGGCTATCCTTTTAACAGCAAAATCAGTGAAAGAGCACAGTGTTTACATAATGTAATAGTTGGCAAGCACATACTGTCCCATGTCATTTCCTTGGTCAGTATTATCTGATGGTCCACCCAGTTCATCATCAGCCTAAAAGACATGATGTGTTAACAGTTACATGAAGATCTACGGCATGATTTAATGATTATTTGTCAAATGTATTTTATGGTGGCTGACGGGTGCAAACGCACTACAACAATTGCATTAGGAGAAACACGCTGCAATTTCAGAAACGATGCAAATTCAAAAACGCATATGGAAACCTAAAATCAAATACAGTGGAAATGTGCTGCAAATGAAGAAATGTGCTGTAGAATGCCAAAGCAAATAAATTAACAGGAAATGCGCTGCAAATTCAGAAACGATGCAAAGGCAAAAACACATGCAAACAAAACAAATGCAACAGAAAAGCGCTACATATCCAGTCAGCACAGTGGAAGTGCTCCAGGCCTCCAGGGGAGTGCAAAGTGGAATAGGTTGTTTTTCGACCAAGCGGCCAAAACCGCGGGTGAATTTTTAAGCCAATAAGGAAGTGGCAGCAGGCGACAATTCCTCTAACGTCCACTAGGGGCTGGCTCCAAAAAGACTCTAAACCCAGGCCAACTCTATATAAGACAATGGCACCATAACCCAACTTCTCGCTAAAAATATAAAGTCAATAAATTTTTTAGACAAGAGGTTATGGTCTCAGTAGCTAATTTCACTTCTTCTAATGTGTGTCCTAATGGCAATTTTCTAAATAATTGTGTCATTAACGGGATATAACATATATAAAATGTAGGCGGCTCTGCAAACAACCCTCAGCTTTGCTCTGGCTGTGCTGGCTCCAAAAAATGTCAACATGGCGGCGATTGTAAACGCAATCTCCAGGCTTCAAAATGGTCCTTCAGAAGCCTATGGATGACATTACACTCACTACGTCCATCTTTTTCCCATGGCACAGCATGCAGAGCGAGCGCCGTGGGAAGTAAGTGGTAATTTCAGGTCACTCAGGGATGGTTTGCACGGAGCCTGCGCAAATCAGATGTCGCCCCCCGGGTTATTTCAGGTCACTCAGTCACTCACTCAGGGACGGTTTGCACAGAGCCTGTGTGTTGGTGAGTTAATAAAGTTAGCGTACTGATTTTAAGTATGGAATACCATGGTTATCAATATTAAAATGGTGTTCCATGTTTACCAATATTAAAATGGTGTTTCATTTCTAAAGTGAAACACCGCCGCGGACAAATTTTTACTGACTCTACATTCACAATATAGCACTCCCTCTTGTGTAATATTACTTAAAGGTCCCATATTCTACACTTCCCAGTGTTTTATTTTATGTCTTGAGGTCCATTAAAAGCTGTTTGTGTGGTGTCATGTACCAAAAACACTCTCAATCCATTTTTACACGTTCATTTAACAGCATCTCTCTGAGCCTTACCAAGAACAGGCTGTTTTCGACCCTCTGTTCTGATTGGCTAACCGTTTCAAGAGTGAAACATCAGACACCACAGCGCCGGCAGCTACAGGTAGGGAAACTCTCCGGTAAATAAACAATGGCTACCGCTCAACTGCTTTGAAAAAAAACACTTTGTTAGCCTATTATTTCTTACAAAAATAATAATGAGCGTACCTTTGTGACACCACAAAGTTACGGAAGTCCAAGCGGCTCGTTTAGAGGCTCGGTTTTCTAGTATGGATTGTGTGGATTTAGTTGGCAACCGTGCGTTTTGATACTTTCACATTGTTTAGATAGCACATCCAACTCCTTTATAGTCAAAGAGACAAGGGAAATCCCGTTTTCCATAATATGGGACCTTTAAGTAGTTTAGCTTGGCAGGACTTAAACCAGTGCACCGTGGGCCTCAATGTATTTGTGCTTGTTTTACAGTCTATGTTTTCGACACAAGTGAGAGAGAGAGAGAGAGGCGTGGCGTAGGAAAAATTTGTGAGGAAGCCAAGTCAAAGACAGGTTCTCTAAAATAATAAGGTATAAAGGGACATGTAGCCTATGGGTATGTTTTACAAGCAAAGTAAACCTACTCAGATTTGAAGTACAGTAACACTCAATCATAGTAAACCACAAGATGACATTTGAACAATAGGATTACGTTCACATCAAAAAGAAGCAATGCACCTATCAAACAGATACATGACTGACACACCTGTCTCTTATCTGTCTTCTTGACATAAAAAAATACATGCAGTATTCCAAAGCTTATTACCCACTCGGATTTGAAGTATGGATACACGGTAGTTGAATACAACAAACCATGTAACATTCAACCACAAACAGATGAGATTTAAAGGTTTACATTCACATCAAAAGATGCACTTATCAAACAGACACATGACTTACACACGTCTCTTATCTATCTGCTTGGCATACAAAAATAAATACAGTATTCCAAAGCTAATTACTAATTAAATCTAAATAGCATGGCCTAAATGCAAAGCAAGGATGAAAAACAAGCAATTTACAGGCCCTATGCATAGGCTACAAGCAATCACGAATCGTAATAGATTACTTGACCACTAACAAATGCAAAATTAGTGAAATTCCAAGGAACTTTAGTCCTGACTATGACTATGCTGATGTGCTGTTAGCCGGTATTGTGAGCATAAACTGAAGCAGCTTGTAGACCTCGGATAGCGTGGTCTGTAAATCATCTTTAATAAGCAGCTCTAGCAGCTGTCCTGGTGACTTGTGGAACAACTTCTTGTTGTAGACTATGTGCAACTCGTTCCTCAACCTCTGCTCATCAAAGAATGGGTAAGTCTTGAACAGCTGAGCCAAATCACTGCTGGGGAATGCAGTGGGGTTACAGGAGGCCGCAAATGATCCATGATCCAGCACATGGAAAAAACACCAGAGGTTCTCCATGTCTGCAAATCTTTGGGTCATGTGTAATACAATTCTATCAACAATCTTGAAGTACAGGCGTTGGAAAGAAACAAAAGGGCCTGTGTCTTCTTCTTCCTCTTTGTGATGGTTAACTACCTGCTCCAGGTCCTCCCACGGTGACAATGTTTGCGTCTGATTGTAGGCATTCCCACTGCCTGGACTGCTTCATCACAAATGCCACAAAACCTCTCATCACTTCTAATGGCTTTTAGAGCATTGATAGTGCTGTTGATCCGATTGTGGCATATCCTGATGTCCAGCGTCTTGCTCTGCATAAAGACAAAATGAAAATCATCCAGTTTTTGCTTCAAGGTCACACTCTGTGCAATGGAGTCTTTATCTCATCCGGGCTCTGTCAATATCTTGTGGAAGGCAATCCAGAGCGATCTGCATCCTTCATGGAACAGCCTGACTTTTAATGTTCCATCTGACAGCACATCCCCTTGATATACGCACTGCCCAATCAACCTCGCAGAGTAATGCTGTTCTCTTCAGAAAAAGTTGTGAAAGGCATCAAGACTGGCAAAAAATATTTTGGCAGCTTGAATGTTATTGATATATTTTTAATAGACAAAGAAGTATGATTTCTGAGGTTAGTAGCTATGATTTCTTAGCTACAACCCATGCTGTTTCATATTGCAATATAGTTTGGGCTAACCTTCAGAAAATGTTCCTACTCCAGAAAAGCTTTGTCAGAGTCACAACCAAGTCAAAGTCATCTACTTCATCTGCTCCTTTATTTCGTAAATTTCGTCTTCTTACAATTCATGACATCAATGTTTTTCAAATATGTATTTTTTTATTATAAGGTCCATATGAGAGTGGGAAATCTACTCAATCAGTTCAAATCTTATTTTCAAACTAATTCAGAGATCCGTTCCTATTCAACTGGGCAGTCATCTGGGCCCGTATCCACAAACATTCTGAGAATCCTCTCAGAGAGCTCTTATCTTAGCCTAAAACTTCCTAGCAAGGAGTCCTAGCTTAGGAGTGATTTAGGAAAGTTCTCAGAGCAACTCTGAGCAAGGAATGGACAAGAACTTTTATCTTAGTGAGGTGTGGTTGACCCCGTTGCTAGGTATGATGCTCTGTTTTGGATGCTGTCATTGGTTGATCAAGAAAAATCAACACGCCTCTTTTTGTCATCCAGAATGCACACAAGGAATCACACAAGATAAAACACAATTTATTTGATATATAACGCGTGGTTTGCTTATACTATCAAAAATTTAAAAAAATAGAGCTGATTGGACAAAATCTTTGAAAACCGTACGAACAGTACTTTTTAATACTTGCACGGTCCTCACAAGTTGACGCATTGTGCCTTTATTTGGGTGACTGCAGTAATGTTATTATACTTTATTAATTTGATGTTAAGATTTGGTGAAAATGGCTGAAGACTTAGTAATATTAGTATTATTTATAGACTATATTGGCATGCCTATATGAATAGGATATTTGAACAAGAGTATATTGCCGATGATGCAGACGTCTGTCCCATCAGTGACCAGACACTACAGAGAAAACTCGCTATATCCATAGCTGCTGTTTTGTTGGTGCAAGATGCGCATGTCCAGTGGGAATTAAATAGGTTACGTCACAATATGAGGCTGTGAAGGAGCTGTGATTGTTTGTGTGATTATGTGGTTACATAGACCTGTTATGACCCTGGGTCATAATTTGTATTTGAGTGTGTGTTTTTGTTGTTTATCCCTCCCTGCCTGAGGGTGGTGGTGTTCACCCCGTTTGTATGTTCTCCAGTTTGTTGAGTTGCAGGTGGCGGCTGGTGATTGGACGGGAGACTGATGGCGCCTATTTTAAAAAGGGCGTCTGTCCGATGCCGGCTCACTCCTTCTCCTTCCTGGCTCCCAACCGGACCGTGCTGTGCTTTGCCACATGAATACTGTGTTGACCTAGTGGTGTAGATTGACTTTGTTATTAAGAATGTAAATAACTTTTGGAAGAGCAGTCCTGGTAGCCATAGGGGTGAGAAGCCTTTTTTTCTTTGTTTTCTTTTCTCTTGTTTCTGATAGGGAGGCAGGGAAGCTGATTGTACTTTTGTTTTCGTTTGCTTAGGTTAGGTAAGTTAGTTACCTTTTTTTTCATAGATCGTTTTGTTTGTTATTTTGGCTGTGCTCCCCCCGACGTTTTGCTACCGTATTGAAGAGTGATTAAATAAATCAATTTTGTTTGGACTGCACCCGCTGTGGCACTGGTCATCTTTGGGAGTTGGGAAAGAGGGGAGTCACTTTTATGCTATGCTCGGTTTTCCCCTAGGCCGGGCGTAACAGACCTAAATTATCACTGCTGCACTTTTTGCCTGTTGCTAAATATCTTAACATTGTGATAACTTTCATCATAATAATAGCATTAATGTGTCTTTTCTGCGTCTTTCAGCCATTTTCTCCTCTCCTTAAGAAACTCCTAAGTTCCTAAAAGTCCTCCTCTCTACTCTTAACAGTTTTCCACCTTAGGAGCTCTCTTAAGGGCTAAGATGCTTTGGGAATAGCTTTTATCTTTACTAGGATTTAGTCTTACTTTTAAGGGGAAATTCTTAGAAAACGTCAATCTAAGAATTTTCTTAGAATTTCACCGCTAGGACCAACTCTTAGTACTAGGAAGCTTTGTGGATACGGCCCCAGATCTTCATCTCCCTAAACAACAACATCTAAACATGGTCAATTCCAATAAGATTTAAGGGTACCAAATTATGGAATCCTTCTTCTCGTCTGGCAAAAATCTCATCTTCCTTAAAATCTTACAGTAGAAGTTTAAAAATTACTTTAATGTCTAGAAATTGCCATTCTTCTTTTTCTCTGCAATCCTTGTGGGGGTCATCCCTATGTTCCCTCAGCCCTATGTTCCCTCAGCCCTATGTGTTTAGGCAAGGAGCTCGTATGGTTGAAGTTAGGGTTAGGGTTGCTTGCGGTCGAGTGGTTCCAGGGCCGATGAGGTGGTTGGGTTGAGGCATGAGGTCACTGAGGTTAAGGTTAGAGCAAGCTTGCGGTCAAGGCTGTCAGAAGGTAAGTTGGGATAGGGTTGAGGGAACATAGGGCTGAGGGAACATAGACACGCTCCCTTCTTGTGCTATCTCCGGCCACACCGGTTACACTAGAAACTCTGTTCAAGTTGCATCTTGTAGCACATGTTGGGAACTCTGTTGCTTGTATTCAACTTTCCGATCCAACTTTTACTTTTTGCGCTATTTACGTTTGATCGCAAAATTAAAACCACATACACAATCATTGACAGAATGTTCAGAGACCAGTGGAGCATGTGGGGCCATTCTCACTAACCAGAGTCGTTAGCAGATACTAGGGGTGTTAGAAAATATCGATACTGTTGAGTATCACGACACTATCTATCCCAATATTGTCTTGATTTTTTAAAACACTATATCGATTCTCAAGGTTACATAAAAGACATGTTTTTCAAGGTGTTTATATCTCCGACCACTAGGCGCCAGCTGCCGTGTTGTTGTAACCGCTCTAAACAGAACCACAGCAACAGCAGGCACAGACAGTGACCGCCAGTGAGTGAAAGCTATGGCTGAACTAGAGGACATTTGACCAGCCCCAGCGGCATTCAAATTTAAAGTGTGGGCTCATTTTGGCTTCCACAGTAAAGAAGGCAATCAGGAGATTGAAAGAAGCCATACTGTTTGCAAAATGTGCAGTACGAACATAAAATATTTAGGTAATAGACCATTTTTCAGATCACGTGACATTTCTGGATGCAAAATCATGCCTTTGAAATACGTCTTCTGCTGATGTCATCACTATTACTGTACAGAAATCATCACTAATCATCACGTCTGGGACACAGCCGTAAGTAACAAGCTACTGTTGTCTAAAGAAAACATCAAGGTAGCTTTCAGTTACCTGGTTCCACAGTAAATAATCAGTGGCGGCTTGGACCGACTGGATGCCTTTCTGCTGTCACTGCATCACAACCGTAGGTGATTTTGACTTTATCAATACTGTGAAACATTGGCTCCGTGTTCCTCTCTATAAAAAAAAAAGCCTAATTTGAGGAAAAAATGCTATTGACATTAAAAAGCATATCAAACTTCAAACTAACTTCACCCCGGTTCTCAATGGAGCCTTAACTGATCCGGTCTGGTCTCAAAATAAACGGCAGACTGCGCTCACAAGCTCTCGCTATTGTTGTGTTCATTCTAAAACCGAGTCGTAACCTACAAGCCTCCACCACACCGCCAGCAGTTGCCTATAGTCATGCAGCGCAACACCTTGTTTTTTTTAATTTGCACTAACTAAACATTTAACCATTTGAAAGAAAAATAAAAGTTGCGAAATTTAACTTTTAGAAAGTAACTAATAACTGATTACATAAACTGAAAAACTAACGCGTTAAGTTACTAGTCTTTTACAAAAAAGTATTCTGATTACTCTAACCAACACTGGTTATGCTTTACATTTGTTTCCTTTAGGAATCCAGCAAGCAAGCACTTACATTTTCTGCCTACATAAACAAATGCTAAGTTCTTTGTTCACATCAAAGTATTGTTATAATGTTGTTGATGTTACAGGGACTATACAGTTGCCACTCCATTTTGAATACTTGAATGGAACACTGGCATGCATAATGAATGTTTACAGGTGAATCATAAAATATGTACTGTTGTTCCCTTTTTCCTCTATTCAAAATTGACAAATAGAGAGGTGAACTGTTACATCCTGATGGCTTGCACATTTAAGCATTTATTTACTTTTTTATTTTTTATTTTAACAAGATATCTTGATATATCGCAGTGTTTGTAGTGTCATGATATATCACAATAAATTGAATCACGATTCAATTTATTAACATTGATTAACAGATCAACTCAGATGTCAGATCCAGTTTCCTCCAGCTAAGACCCATATGCAAAGTCAAGTCCTTCCTCTCTTTTCACAACCAATAAATCGATTATTGTAACTCTTTGTATACTGGTATCAGTCAGTCTTCCCTGTCCTGCCTGCAGCTGGCCCAAATTGCTGCCACAAGGCTTCTCACTGGCACCAAGAAGAGAGACCACATTTTCCCTGTCCTGGCATCCCTTCATTGGCTTCTTGTTCGCCAAAGAATTGATTTTAAGGTTTTATTAGTTGTTTTTAAAGCCCTTAATGGTCTCACCCTATCTTATATCTCCAATCATCTACACCCCCATGTTTCCTGCAGATCTCTCAGGTCTACTGACCTAAAGATTTTTGCTGTCCCACGGTCCAGGGTCTGTTGTGACCCCTAGACTGTGGAACGCTGTACCCCCATTGGCACCTTTAAATTGCGCCTTAAAACCCACCTCTTTTCTGTAGCCTTTGATTCTGTATGATTTATGTTTTTTTGTCATGTCTTTGTGTGTTGTATATACTTGTACAGCACCTTGGTGAACACTTGTTTTTAAGTGAGCTCTATAAATAAAGTGATGTAGCAGTCTCTAACTTGCTCCTCACCTGACTGTGGACATTGCCCTTATGGAATAGATGTAGCTACTACGCTGTTATGAAGGAAAAGAGGCTGGGCAGCGGGAACCGGTGAGCAAATCAATGAGGTGAAGTTGTGAATGGATGTGTATAAGCTATTTTGTTTTATGGAGGGTAAGTTTAGTGTGACTTAAGCAACGTCTAGGCCGTTAAAGTATGAGAGTTGGTTGGGTGGCTGGTGAAGCAACTCGCACACTTACAGACCAGTCCGTTCACTGTGTCCATTATTTTTTATGGTCTGTAGCACAGACAATTCCGGACCACAGACTATGTGAATATGTACAGTGTGTATATATATATATGTATACGCATTTATTATTATTATTAGTAGTAGTAGTAGTAGTATTATTCGCTTTCATTTACATTATTTGCACTGTCTCTATAGTTTTATAGTATGTACATTACCTTTATCTTATTACCTCTTCTTTTTTATTATCTTTCTGTACTTGTTTTCCTTGGTACTGTTCTACCAGTTGCTGCTGTGGCACCTGAATTTCCCCAAGGGCATTAATAAAGTGCTATCTCATCTTATCTTATCTTAGACACACAAAACAACCCACACTCGCAGTCTTAAGGTGGAGCAGTCTCACACACAATTGAACAAAAGTGACCAGCTGTGTGCATGTATTGCACGTATCGCATGTATTGAAAATACCTTAAATATTTTTTACACAGGACTAGAACAGGACTAGTAGACTAAATGTTTGTCTTGGGTGTAAAAAAATACATGGCAGTGGTGAGCAGGAGAGTTAAATTTCCATCCCTGATTAATGGAATAATTTTTCAAGTTGACAGGCTCTCTGACACTGCTCTGACACTTTTGCAGGGGAGCTGGTACCTTGGTGAGCTGCCATGGTCTTGAGGGAACACTGAGGGTGATTGAAAAGTTCTGTATTTTTTTTTTATAATTATCAAGGTTCAACCCACACTGCTTCTATTGACACCACTTTCGTTCCAATCACACGAACATCCAGGGACTATTTTGCAAAAGTACGTTTTGCAAATTAAAAGAAACATTTACATACGCAAATTAATGGTTAAGGCCTCAAGGAATCAGGGGATATACAGTGGTTTCGGACAGTCAGTCCCACCAGGAGTTTTTTTGTGATTATTGTGGCCAAAAATGCTTGATTTTGTGCTCTTTTTGCGGTAAAATTGCAGAAATTGGGAAAAATTGCAAGCAAAGAAAAAAAAGTTCTCTCTCTCTCTCACACACGCACACGCACATGCGCACACACACACACACACACAGCCTCCCCCTATTCTCTCCCACTCTCCGTTTAAGCTATTAACTCTTCCAAGAGCTTGAATTTTGCACTCACCTCGATTCTTGCTGCTTTTGTTTTGTTTTGCACGGTCTATGGCAGTAATTTTTGTTGGCAGTTGAGCTTTGTTCATCTTCCACCTGAATGCGCCAATTGGTCCAAATCACAAGCGGTCTGTTGATTTGGCCATTTCATGCGGAAAAGTTGCGGCAATTTTGCAAAACTGCAAGCTCTCGCAAATGCTGTGGAGATTTCTTGAATTTGCGTTAATTATTGCGATCGCAAAATCGCAAGTTCCTGGAGGGACTGGACAGTATACAGACCCCTTTACTTTTTCCACACTTTGTTGTATTATAGACTAAACATGGCGCTATTTGCTTGGATTTGCTTAAGGGTTTGGACCTCAGAGACAATAAAGTGTAGACATACCAAACGTGGAAATAAAAGTATATGTATTTTGTCTTAGAAATTTGTAACCATGCAGTGGAATTTCAAAAACGTACAGTGGCTTCGGAAAGTATTTAGACCCCTTCACTTTTTCCACACTTTGATGTATTAAAAAGGTATAAGACAAAACGCATATACTCATAACAAAATTGGTACATGGATAGCAGTTGCACATAGGTGCCAAGTTTCAAGAAGACTAGGCTCACAAAAGAGTGTTTAGGGGCTGCTGTAATTTGATTGGCTGACGGCAGTCATGTTTTTTCATTAATCTACCTGACCTCATAGATCCTGTTACAACTTTTGTCCAAGACACACCATTCCAAATTTGAACATTATTGGGCAAACGGTTTAAGAGTTATTCACATTTTTCTGCTGTGGCGCCACCTATTGGCCAGATGCTTTTAGTGGAGAAAAAGAAGAATTATAACAATTCTAATAGGGTTTCCATTACTACGTGCTTGGAACACTCACTGAATTTAACAGCAATATGATAACACATATAAAATGGTGTAAACACTCAGTGATATCTGAATATGTTAACTTGAATTTTAATAGGTTTGATTTGTACATTTGTAACAGTAATGTGTGCAACAAACCATACAGTTAGCCCCAAATTGGCCAACTCAAAAGATAGTTTTTCTTGGTATACATACATGAAATAATTCACAATCTACACTTTGAAGTACGTGAAGTTTACAGTACAGTCAATTTTCTAAACTGAGACGCAGTCTCAAATTAAGCCACTAGATTACATACTCTTGTGTTTGCTGCCCAGTGTGTTTATAATACACGCTTGTGTTCACCAAGACGTGATCCTCATTTCCAAGGTTTCTTTACGAAAAGTTCATGCCATGAGTGGTTGAGGTCATCCAAACAAAATAAAAGCTTAAAACAAAAAACAAAATTCCAGCCACAATATGGGCTCACCAGCTAACCTCAAAAGGCAAGAGAGAAGTATGTGCAGGAGAGGGGAATGGTGCTGCTTTGCAGGGGAACTGAGACAATGCTTTTAAAGAACAATTGGGGAAACAACTGTGTACTGTTCATCTTACTCCGACCCATTACCCAAACTTATTTAAGCACAAACAAAACACATTTTTCAGTACCCCTCTACTGTCACTGCAAACCAGTCAAAAGTTATATCTGTAAAGTTCCTTAAACTGACTACAAGGGTTGATCTCAGACTCCAATTTCAAAGACGGGCCACAATCTAAGCAAAAAGACACCCCTAAATTGTATTTTACACAATTTCTACTTTGATTTTCAAAAAAAAAAAAAATCTTTTGCCATTGGTGGCCAATTATACCTGCATTATGTAGCTTCTGTTGACATCATGTAAAACCCACAGAACTTGAATGGATAGAACGGTCTTTCCACTGCTTGCCGCGGTAATTTGGCTAGTACGGCATAAAATGGTGATTATGGAATTTTAAGGGTTAATTGCTATAGTGACAACGCAAGTCTGAGCAGTAAAGCCGTAAAGTCTGTCACACTTGCTTGAGAACTGTTCAGATGTGTCTATTACACAAGTGCTTAGCAAACTATCCAAACTCACCTGAAAGCTGACGTTAGTGACAAGGTTAACGTAGCCTTATCAAAAATTGTACTCTAGTCAACGTTAGCATATTAGCAATCTATGGCAGCAAGGTGACGGAGAAGGTCCTTTGGTCTTTGCTGCAAAACCTCTAGCCTCAGCAACTTGCCATAAGTTGGTTTATACGGAAGCTAGTCCAATGGTACACATAAAAATGGCTGCCGCTTCAGGAACGTTGATTTGAATGGGAATGACTATTCTATCCATTCAAGTTCTGTGGTAAAACCTAACCATGAACAACATAATCATTAACAACATGCTTTACTGACAGATTCTTTTGCGCAACAGATGTGAACAAATGTTTAAACAGTGGAGCTGAGTGACAGCATGTTAATGGAAATCAGACCTAAAGATTAATGTTCTCTCTGGAAACTCTTAAAGAAATGATTACTCTGCAGACAGCAGAGCCATGGGTTGCATCACCACTGCTGCATTTCTGGTGAAAAAGGAATTAGGAGAATTTCTCTCAATGGTTGCTCAGGCACAGTGGGTTGGAAAGGAATATCCCTTCACAAACATGTTCGATCTCCATGTTAGGCCCTCTGCTAAGCAGAAAAGGCAAGCGCTAAAAGGCTATATTGTCATGTTACAGAACAACGGAAAGCAGTTTAAAATCAGTGTCCTTTGACTAATGCTATCTGAACACTACCTTTCCCTTCTCTTGAGACTCCATCCTTTTCATGGTGATTCAAGAACTGACCAGACCCAACTGAATTGATCTGGACTACAATTTTGGACAGAGGACCACCAACCTATTTGCAAAAAAATAAATTGGAGAATTATGATTTTTCAGATGTTATATATTGCACTAGATTGAAGAAGGAAAGAGCAAGAGTGAATGAAATGAATACTTATTGATTTGATAACTCAACTTTCAAGTTCCTTACCCATGGGAGACTTCACAGAGCGGAGTGTGATCACTGATTACCAACACCATCTCACTGAAAATTAGGGGGAATATAACTTTCTCTGAAGGAAAATGGAGTTGGTTTATTTTGATGACTTGCATAACCTACAATGAGTCAGTCGTGGCTTCAATTAAGGACAATCATGACTCAACATTGCAGAGTTCCACAGAGATACCTTTTTAGTAGCATATGTTCTTAAAATAAATTCTTTCTACCAAGAGAATTTGGGTGTAGCATTGCATGTACAACTTGACTTCACAAATCACACTCCTAAACTTTTACTCTGCTGCAAAATTTTTCAATTTGGAAACACAATGAGATCCTTGGAATGAAGTCCATTTTAGAAACATGTACAGTCACTTCTATTTTACCTTGATCAAACAAACTCTTCTTAGCTGTAAACTGCCAACTGCTTGCCTATAGTTTGATGAGTGAGCAGCTGAAACTGCTTTTATATGAGTGGCTTACAAACCCCTTAATTTAATAATGAGTGAAAATGCAATGCTAACCAGGTCACTTAATGCTGTGCAAAATCCTGGTAACTTTTTGGGCTCAGTGGTTAAGCTGTAGACAGCAGCAAGTAATTAAACACTGGTGTCGGCCATGCAAGCCCAAATCCCATGAGAGGTGGTTACTGTATGCATTATAGTGAGATGGTATGTGGAAGGGACATAGAACACTGTCAAAGCATACAGAGATACTCCTGACTCATCTCACAAGACAGTACAGGACATTTGGGGGGGGGGGAATCAATCAGACCTTGAAAGCAAGAACAAACTTAAACAAAATGACACATTTAGCGTCCCCTTATTTCTTGCTGCGCAGGCGTTTGGACTGCCGTGGGAGGTCTGAGCTCTTCCTGGTGCGTTTGAGTGAAGAACTGCCCTCGCCCTCTGGCTCTCTGGCTAGGGAGGCTGCAGCCACGGCAACATTACCAGTTACCAATGCTGTACTGGATGGGCTGGCAACAGAGGAAGACACAACAGCAGTATTGGTGGATGTGGAGGGAGCGGCTGTGCTGGGCCTGGATCCCCCAACAGTGGCGGCGCTATTGTCCATCAGTTCGCGGAGCTTGTGTTCCAGCTCAGCGAGGCGGGCATTCTGTTCACCGATCACCTGTGTTTGCTCCAGCAGCTTCTGCTCCTGGTCCTGCAGCTGCTTCTGCTGCTCCAGTTGCTTGACGCGAACTTCCTGCATTTCCCGCCGCAGAGCAGTCATAGATGCCCCATTCACCTTCACCTGCTGCTGCACCTTGGTCATCTCAGAACGTGATGGCGTGTTCTTGGCCAGCAGGGACATAGTGGTTAGGGAGGTAGATGGACCTGCCACTGAGGGAGACAGGAGAGAGGATTATATCACTCAGGGATATGATTGGGACAGCACAAAAAAAGCAAGAAGTACTGCAGGGCAAAAAGGCACAGCAGTCTCTCTTGGACAAGACTGATAATTCTGTGTCCAAAATATCTGAAATCCTGGAAAAACCCTAAACAATCAGTGCATACCATTGTTTTTTCCCCAAGGTTTAGTAAAAAAAAACTATGCGAAATTAATTATTTTATGGTATAAGTACATAATGCAAGTATTTTCTATACCTATTTTCTTTTTAAGGATTACTATTCTTCAAGTAATACATTCTATGTCACCATGTCAAAGTAGGTGGGGTTTCAAAGTGGTGTGTAGGGAGTATGCAATATTCATCAATGAAAGCAAAAAAAAAAAAAAAAAAAAAGTAAGAAATGCGGTTCAAAAACCTCCCCAGAAATCCAGTGATATTTGAGCGAAGCAGAGAACTGTCCACAGGTTTAGTGGAGTCTGACCACACCCATTTGACTAGCTCTTTATTTAAAAAAGCCTTAGAGGCACCGCTTTGTAATCCCACATGGTTGAGTAACACCAAGAACACATTGGGAGTTGCATTTGATACAAGAACAAGTAAAGCAGGAACCAGTACAATTCATTCATGAGATCACTCTCAAGTTTTCCATTTTCCCTACAATACTGTCTCCATTTATCATGGATGTGATCAGGACAACACTAAACAGGAAATACTGGGATCAAAAGCAGAATAACAGTTGTGTGTCCACAAGACTGAAATCCTAAAAGAACTAAATAAGTATCATCCTTAAAGTAAAACTCAATCCTCAGATCTTCTTACACTGTTAGATACCATCAATCAAGTGTTTCCCTCAACCTGTCTCATCTGCTTCAAATTCAGTAAGTGATTTCCTGTTTCCCAGAATGCCTTTCAACAACCCCCAGAGAATGGTTATTTGTGCTGTGTAGGTGGAGAGCGCATAATGTAGACAGTTTTTCCAGTCAAGAAAAGAGTGGAGAGAGAACAATGTCGTGGTATGTCATGCCCAGTTCAATTTATAAAAAAGCCGTCAAAGAGGGCGTTGTATTTCACACACTACCGAAGACAGGTGTAAGCTGTGGCTGCATTGCACTCTAGGCTACTGTCGGTGGAGAAATTCTTCTATGATGGATGTCTCCCTGTAGGATTGTTGAACATCTATGCAAAATGGTGGGTCTAGGAAGAAACCCTTGCTCTTTGATTCTGGAGGGACTGACATCAAAACCTCACATTAACCACTGATAGCAGAAAATTTCTATCTACTACTTCAACTATCTAAAACATCAAACTCCATTGTAGCTGCGCTGGAAATATCTGAATGTGATCTCACATCCATAGGCGCCTACTCCATAGGGCCAATGGGGCCACACACTTTTAATGCACACCAACTGGGGCAAGAATGTCTTTTTGTCCCCTCATATTTTTGTCACTGACAACCACAATTTGTGACCACAATAACTAGGAATATAATTTTAGAAATAACACAAGTACTTAAAAATGAGCATCCAATAAATCAATTGCACCCCGCGCCTTAATACATTAATAGCATGATCCAGGCTGGCAAGGTCACCTACCCGCCTGAAGAGAGCCTGAGCCACCTAACCGTTCCCAGGTTTTTTGAGGCACATTGACAGCAAATAGTCACAAAGTGATTGCGGGCAAACGCTAATGGTAGGTAGCCAATAGGCAATAGACCTAGGCTATATTTACCTAGGCATATTGTGAGGAAGAGTGCAGCCTTACACCCCATTATGTTCAATACTAAAAAAGAAAACAGGGGCCTCGTATATATAACATTGTGTGTGCAAAAAATGGCCTGAAAAGTGTGCATGCCACTCTTCACGCAGATTGTCGTATTTCTAAAAACAACTCTTATGAGACAGTGAGAAATAGCAACTTCGAAGGCAAAGTAGTGAAATATGGCAAAAATGCCTTTACACTCAGTTAATTTCCAGTCCTACTCATTTCCAGTCCTACTAATAACATAGTGTCGTAAAAACGTCTACAACTAAATTGTGTCTTTAGTTCGAGTGCCTGTAGTTCGAAAGCATCTTCATTATAGGTTCTTATGGTGTGAATTAGTCTCAAGTGCATTACAGTCTTTTAGCAGAGCCCCAATTTGAGCCCCCATTTGTCCCATATAATTGTGGCAAATTTAAGCTGTTAAGCAATTGGACTGGATGTCACAAGGTAATAAAATGATGATGATGATGATCTTGGCTTTGTTGGAACAATTTGAAAGAAAAATGTTCAAAAAATGTTGTAATCAGAATCCCGCGTGATGGATTTTTTACAGGTGTGGTCATTTAGCCCAAATGAAGCAAAATGGATGAATTATTTATATAATATATACTTACATCACCTCCATACATTGGTATAATTTAATTTTCATTATGACAGAGTACTGTTGCAAGTTGCATTATTTTCAATAAAAAATATTTTCAACAATTCATGTGACTAAATTAATCACTGGATTAACCTTATTCAAAACAACCACATCACAGAGATTAGAATTGCAGACAACACTTAAAAAAACAAAACCAAAACCTAGATACCCCAATCACCTGCCCCCCCCACTATAATCTAAAATTAGGTGCCAGTGGTCACATCGTCGTATGTTTGGCCAGTCCACAGAAATAAGATAACTACACCACCAAACAATGTGGACTCAGCAATGGAAGGCACATCACAAATAGCTGTTTTTAAAGTGTTTAAAGTATTTTAGGGTGGAGTATTCCTTAAATCATCCTAGCTTTGACCAAACCTTGCTTTTGACCTGACCCAGCCAAAGTCTTGTTCATTACCTGGGGCAGAGCCAATGAGGCGGCCAGACAGGTCAGCTCCAGGCAGCCTTTTCTTCAGGATGGGGACGATCTTCTCATCAAAGTATTCCATGGCCATGGAGGAGATGTCCCTCAACTCCTGCAGAACCTCATGAGCTCGCTGGGGGGCACGAGTAGAGTTCACATAGCGCAGCACACGGTAAATTTCATCTATCACCTAATGACGCACAGAAGGACATGATCAGGACATCACAAACAAGGCAGAAAACCAGACAATACAAAGTAGAAAATATAGTGGCCATGAAAAGGGTTCAAGCCTTTATTGACTGGTAATAATATGGAAAAGATCTGTCAAATTTGTAGCGCAAAGATGATTTTTAAGTGTTTAAGTATAGCTGCACTTTGCACTTTTCTGGCATTCGTGGCACCCCTTATCAGACAGACAATCAGGAAGTTTTGTGATGATTGGACAAATAGTGTCTGAGTTATAATCAAAATTGTTTTAGGCCATGCCAGTGGCGTCATGCCCATAGACCCTGGGGCACGTGGACCCCCAAAGCTGCAGGGAATTCTTTTCTTTTCCCCTCTGAGTTGGACCTTTTGAAAATATTTTTTAGGCTACGAATGAATTATTTTAACCCCGAGTGTGACATATCAAATATATGAATTACAATTTTACAATTGAGTTCTTAATAACGTTGGCATGGTGTGTGAATCCTTTTCCCCTGCTAGAGCGGCCCTTCTATTCCCCCTGTGCTTCCCCATTACCAAACCTGGCGAGGCCACCACGGCCATGCAAGGTTTGTGTGTGCGTGACAGAGTGCAACCTCCATCTCCTGAGGTTTGGTAATGCAATGTAAACACAATGCAGAACGACTCAATTTTCATTAAATAATGGATCAAATTTAGTTTTTTTCCACTCTCAGAGTGATCATATGGCGTCAGAAGACTTGAATTATGCTTCACGAGCTGTATGGTGTAATAAAAGACTGTGCTTCTCTCGCTAGCTCTTCTTGTCAAAATCAGCATATCAGCAAACCTAGTTTTCCACTGCTTTGGTCCTTGCTGTAAAACCTCTCACCTCAGCGACTTGCCGTAAGTCGGTTTATAGGGAAGCTAGTCCAATGGTACACATAAAAATGGCCGCCGCTCCAGCCATCCAAGACCATTGATTTGAATGGGAAAGACCGTTCTATCCATTCAAGTTCTGTGGATGTGATGGTGCATGTATTCATTTTGAACTGTTTGGTATAGGATTTACAGTTCAGCACGCCCTACCAATCGAACAAACTATCCGAGACGACTTTGGCAAAGCGCCGCATGTTGTCATCTCAACCAGTACGGTCTAGCCTCAGGCCTAGTTCAAACAGCCCTGCTGTAACTCACATGCATCCCACTACATATCCTATGCATCCAGACCAGAAGCGTATTTCTATGTTGTGCAGCAGCATCCCCGAGTAAAAACACACTACATGGACAAGAAATACCACGTGGAAATAGGCTGTATTGTGCTCCAACAGCTGAGGCAACGAGATCCCAAGCCTCATTATCTTTGTAGGAATAATACTTGCGACTGACTGTACTTTTCCACTTCAGGAATTAACTTACATTGTCCATCTTCACTTTCTGCACAGACCTTCTTGCATCAAAGCAGTCACGTTTATTTGTGCAGGATTTTTCTCCAGTGTCGTGATTAGCCAATTTTTGGGCAAGCCTACGGGACCTATATGTGTCTATCCCTCTCTCTCTTTTTTAAATAAATGAAAAGCAACATTACCTTTTGCATGTCATTTTTTTTTGCTGTAGCGAAAAACATACCAAACCGTGACCACAAACCGAGGTACACAACAAATCGAGTTTTGTGTACCGTTACACCCCTACCAATGGGAATAAATAGAAGCTGTGTGTCCTAAAAACCTGAAATCCTAAAGGAAAGAAAATTCCAAATGTATAGATGGAAATAATTACTGGTTGATGGATAGAGCCTGACACTGTGATGAATAGAATGACCGGTGGTGGATGGTGGAAGCAGTTAAACATAAGGGAAGGAAACACAGAGGTGGTTGTGATGTTCAGTTGTAGTCCCAAATGTTTCAACAGCGAGCAGTCTTCCTTGTTTTGTGTGCTAGCTCCTCAAAAGAGCATTACAGCCACCTTGGCATGTGCACCACTTTTGGAATGTTTGGAATTGCATTGCAACCATTTACATATAAGAAATATATTTTTTCTTTCTATGTATCCCACAATTCTTTCCAAAGGTGTCCTCTACATGGGGCCAAAATTGTGGATAGATTAGGTGGGAGTCACCAATTAGTCTCACATATACAGTAAGGCAATTCCACTGATCCACTATATGAAAGAGACTGCTGTTGGGACATTTAACACCTCATTGTTTCCTGCTCCTACTTTACAGACAAGAGGCAGCTAAGCTAACCTTTCCAGGGATGAAGCAGCAGAGATTGGAGTCAACGTATTTCATGAAGGTCATGTTGAGCAGCGAGAGGCGTGTCTCCACGGCAGCCAGGATGTCAGCGTGACGAGCCAGCGAATGGTTTCTTCTCTCTGACTCTCGCCTAGCAACAATTCATGGTCAGCACATTGGTTAAGACAGAGAGGAAAAAAAGGCAATTTACATATCATGTTACAGTGATAGTGTTATCCTTTAACAGCCCCTGAAAAAATTGGTTTCAAGTACAGTAATTGTCCAAAGGTTGATCATTTTGGCAGCTGATATCAAAAAAGTGCAATTCTTCTTTCTCCCATAGGTGCATACAATGCATTAAAAAAAAAAAAATGTTGTTACCAAGAGTGGACAAAAGAAAATGGGACTAAATGCCATTCTTTGTACAGCTTCAGCCTCCTGATCCCTTTATTGCCAAGGCAGTTTGATTAACTGGATCATTTGAAACTTGAAACACTATTCCAGCTGAAAACACTCTATTCCACAATATTTCCTTGTTCTGACAACACATTCACTGATTTGCCTTTTTTCACTCAGGATTTTCTGCACTGCATCAATGGATCGTTCTATCTACAGAATCGCAAATTAAGAACATTAAACTATTTCTATGACTAAAATATCCAGCAGCAATTAATTCTTCCCCTTGAGCAATTTGTTTATATTCAACCAGGCTGTAGCTGTTCTAATCAGCCCAACCAATTCAGAGGATGGTTACTGGTGCAGGACTCTGAAGTATGCATGCATACAACTAGCCTCCAAAATTTAACAAGGGATGGTGACATGGTTAAATGTAATTTTGCTTCAGCGTCTCCTCAAAATCTATTGTTAAGGTTATATGAGAGACAGATTACACCATTTCTACTAGCATACCTCACTGATTCTTGGGGGTATTTAATAAATAGGGATGAGATGGAGGTGATGTCCCCCTGTTGGTGTAATTATTATCATTGTCCTTCTTACATATGGGTCTGTGTATATAACTATTTTACTTGCTCTCCAACCACCTTGTAAAATTTGTGCAAATCACTCAATGTTCTACTCTTACTTACTTACTGGGTATTGTGTAGGCCTACATCAGGTCTGTACACCCTGATGTAGGCCTACACAATACCCAGTCACTAGTTGTACACGTTGCTAGTTGTTGTTGCTAGTATATGTAATTTTTTCTGAAGATATTTCTGAAGGTTTTTTCTAAAAACCTTAAGGGGAAAAAAATGCAAAAATGGATGAGAGTACAAGCCTCCCTGCTCCTGATGATACTGACCTGGGCAGTTGGGCTTTGACTTGTCTCTGGCAGAGGCTGTGGTAACGCTCCACCCTCAAGAAGCCTTGGTTGAGGATACGTTGACAGATCATGTCCATGCGCTTGCACACCTGGAGAAACAGTACAGGGGCAAATAGGTGCACAGCAAATATTTTTCACATGTTTATGAACACAAGGATCCTTTTTTGATCAGCAAATACATATATTTTTATTTTGCCGCCCCCCCTCCCTCCAACTACAGAGCAGTACCGCTGGAGCTGGTAGGGTTTCAGTGTCTTGCTAAAGGACTCTTCAGCAGGACAGAAAACATGGGATATTTAATCTGAATGATCTGATTGAATGATGGTGTCACTAGGCCACAGTGCCTCCCCCCATGAATATCAATGTTTTTGAGGAGTCTGATGGAAATAATTTTGCCTTCACATCTTCAGGTTTTTGCAGAGAAGAAAATTGTAATGTCTACCACATTTGATGCAACGGATGCAACAAACTCCATGGTGACCTTGCATGAAGCCTAATCGAAGGTACTGTATGCAAAGTGCAGCACAAAGTGAAGGGCCTGGTATACGACCTGCGAGGAAAAACACAACCAGTGTGCATATAAAAAAAACAGCATCTAACTTAACCAAATTACATATCCCAACCAAACTTAGGAGACAGGTAGTTTTTACAATACAGGAAAAAAAAATCGAATTTGGGAAGACAGTCGTGTTACTCATCTTTCCGCAGAACAGAATTAATGTTTTGCTTGGTCTGATAGGTCGTATTTCTGTCTTTTGTTAAGGTTGAGCTTGCCTTAGTTAGTGGGCATTTCGGCCCTAATGCTTTTGTTGACACAAGCCAATCAAAGCCAGTATGGTTGCACAGACATTACACACGCCGCAATATTATCTGCTGTCATTTCTATAAAGATTTCATAAGAGACGTCCCCACTGGGAAGCATCCATCTAACTAGCATTAGCTTTGTTAGCCAGACAGCTGGTTTGTTTTTGTTCTCCTTACCGAGCGTAGCAGACTGATTTCGTCGTAAGACAGAAAATTGAGAATCGTCTCAATTGCCACGATTGGAAGTCCTAATAGCGGATTGTTCTGGTGTGGCTGGTCCGGTGGAGGAGTGGACAGTCTCGGTGACACCGAGTCAGAATCCAGGGACCCAATACATCCATCGACTCTCTCTACGACGGCCGCCATCTTGGTTTACTGAGGAGGAGGCGGAAGTGACGTTAAGAAGGGAAGCCCTCAATTCAGGTCATCAATGAATTACTGGACAGTTTTCAATAACAATGATCAATACTGTATCAATAACTCGACTATTGTTAGTGTGTGCTTCAGCAACAATTATATCCCAAAGTCGCTACTGGTTGGCAGGCATTATTTATACATTGGATAATATATACTGGAGCCAAGCATCATTAGCAGTATTAAAAAGTCAATTATCTTCTAAGAGAAAAAATTTTTTTTTTTTTTTTTTTTTACCAGACTTATCTGGAATCAAAGATAAACCGGGAAAACACTTAACACAAACATTTTTCAAGCCTCAGAACTGCGATGAATCCATAGATACAAAACAACATCAAACATGTTTCAAACGAATGTCTGGTCTGAACCTTTACTTTGACAAGGTAGCCTACTCTTCTGCCGGACGTACTTCCGCTTTGGGCATCAGTGGTCTGGGGCACATAGCCTATGTGACCCGTTCTGAGTTCGAATCAGACCCTGCATTTCATTAGTCATTTAACAGCCCTCCTTCACTTGCGCTCTGCACTATTTATCAAGTAAAAATAAAATGCGTTTTTATGAGGAATTGGTTGTTGTTGTTTTTTTAGCACCAACCTGGTGTCCAACTGTTATCCAACTGTTAACATGTATGTTACACAGTGTTTCCCACAGAATTTGAATGTATTTGTGGTGGTAAGTGGGTTGGGGATGGGGGGGGGGGGGGATTAATGGGATCAATAAAGGATCCCATTACCTGGATGGCTGAAAAATTATCTAATGTAGGCCTCCTCCATTTTAAATAGTTCCATTTGTCAAACAAATAACTAACCTGTATATATCTAAAGTACTTTGTGTCAAAGATAACATAACTTCAAAATATAAACAGTGCTACACTGTTTTGTTTGTTGCTTGCTTTTGTCTATAAGGTGAATAGAAATGAGACCCCTTTTACAGAGAAATCTGCTTTCTGCCCTGCTGCATCTCTCTGTGCTGTCAGTCTCACCTGTATCTTTACATCGTTACATTACAGCCTTTGACATTATTATCTGCTCTGTTTTACTGCTCAGCAGCTCCTCTGGTCCAGACTGTCCTGCTCCTCCTCAGGACGAGCCCTTTTCCTTCCTTGAAAATATTTTTCAATATTAATCTGGATTGAGGGAGCAAATATTCAGAGTCAGAGTTAAAAAGTTAATATTAACGTTATCAGTCCACTCAGTGGATACTGACTAGCAGCTAGGCTATACAGCGTGCTAATCTCGGAAACTCAGCTGTATTCCGAGTAACGTTAACTGTTAGTTCTTCTTTTCAGGAATTCAGTCGGCCGTCTTCTTGGCATGGAAAAAAAATATCCCTCACGCGTGTGCAGTGGGAGGTGAACAGACGGGTCCGGTGAGAGAGCGAGTGAGCGAGAGAGAGAGAGAGAGAGACCGAGCAACAGAGAGAGCAAGTGAGAGAGAGAGCGAGAGACAGAGAAAGAGAGAGAGCGAGAGACAGAGAAAGAGAGAGAGAGAGAGATCGCGTGGAGCAATTAGGGGCTGAGCGAATCAAAGTGCTACACGCAGTTCTACGATTAAATGGTGAAAAAAAAGAAAATGTGTGGCGGTCAGTGCTGATATTGTGGCGGCCCGCCACAGAGTTTTCTATGTGTGGGAAAACCTGGAGGGCTAGAGCGAGGGCAGATTGTCCACTAGTTAATCGATTGCGGATGGCATCGTTCTCTCGGACGGATAAAAAAATAAAAATAGAAAATGCTAAAATGGGTCGCCAAATATACTTTGGCGGCCGTTAATATACCTGGGCGGCCCGCCCAAGTAAAGTCTATGTGTGGGAAACACTGTTACATTCTGACTGTCTGCTATTATGTTGCCAAATAATTGCCAGAAGATTGTAGCTAAGTACTGTAGCTCATACAAATCAATTAACACCAAACCCAGACAAGTTCAATGCACAGCATTTTATTCAATCCGTCCGTTTACTTTTCTGATAACTACATCACTGCATAATTCATAAATGTTCAGACAAGCTTAATATTTGGTTATTTGTGATGCTGTGTATATATGCAATTCAAATATATTGCCGCATTTTCTTTCAAACTAATTTGGTCGCGGATGTCCGGATTTGGTACAGTTGTAAGCATAGATATATAAACGTAGATACCGCGTTCGCGATTTGACGTGCGTCTGCGTGGTCGCCATATTGGGGCGGTCAACAGTCAAGAGTAGACCGCTTGGAAAAATGCCACAAGCGTGTGCGGCATTTGGCTGTACAAACAGAAGAAACATACAAAACAGGGATTGTGGGATAACTTTTCACAAGTAAGTGGCAATTTTATCGTATTTTACTATTATCTGAGTTAGTGAACGTGATATATCGCTTCAGACGGTCCTGAAACTGACATGACACCGTTGTGATGATGGCTAACTAACGAAAACATAACGTTACTGAATAATTGTTAAAGCACAACGTGACTAGGGGTAAAAGTGATATTTACTTAACAATTGCCTCATTCTTTGTGTTATTTACTTTATAGAAAATTATCAGCTGGAATGTGTTTGTGCTCATGAAATACACGCTAGCTAGCCTAAATTAGATTTACAAGGCCATTTTTATGCTGCTAGCCTAATGCACTGACTGCATCTTTCAGCTACATGCCAGAAGTAATTTTGAGATGGCCTTCTTTTTGTCAAAGGTTCCCAAAGGATCCTGGAATAAGAAAAGCTTGGGCCATAGCTGTCAGACGGAAGGATTTTGAGCCTAATGACACTACAGTTCTCTGTAGCTGTCATTTCAAGGCAGATGACTTTGACAGAACTGCAAAAGTTTGCAACGGCAAACTGTGCGTGTGAAGGAATATGTGATCCCTTCAGTATTTGCATCCTTTCCAGATCATCTGAACAAAGTTAGTGTATTTTCAAGTCATAAGATTATAGTTTTCTTTGTGGTAAACAGTGTTAATATATAGTGGAAACTGACTGGAATGATGAGCATACAAATTATCTCTTGCTAACATAACTGGAATTTCCACAAAACCTGATATTAAAAGTAAACTTCCCTTTTAGATTTTACTAATATTGATTTTAAATGTCTTTTACTTCATTTAAAGGTGCCCAATAAAGCCAGGTCAACTAGGACGTCAACTAGGAGGTCAACTCCTCTCCATTTGAGGACGTCTATAGTGTGATACTGGACCACAGTTACCTGCCAACTCGCTTCGGGGGTCTGATGGAGAATGCACTGGTGTATATTGGAGGATTTGTTGTTCGGCAGGTGATGAAGCAGCTTTCATGCAATGTGTGCCGAAACAGTTTGGCGTCTGATGCTGTGCCAGCATAATTTTCTGACAGTTACCACCTGTTGACCTTGAAGAACAATGGAGGCCTGATGATTCCATCCATAGGTACTGTCAAGGTGATCCGCTCAGCAGAGCGCTGCATTCGACAAACCACAAACATTTCATCAGCAGCTCATCAATGCAGCGTTTCCCTTGTCAACCACATGGTCCGGTCCGACATAGGCTCAGAGGATGTGTTCAATCTTGGTGACCATATTATTGAAACTCAGGACGGCATTGACAATCATCACTTTTGCATTATCTCATTAGTTGTCAGCAACTTCCACAAGTTGAGGCAGTACCACATTGCCAAACTTCACACTCTGCAATTGCAAAGTGGTAGCTTGAGACAGAAGCTCTGTAAAACCATATTGTTTCAAGGATATTAATCCTTAGAACAGAAGATGTTCATATGTTGTGGCAAAGTTTGAGATGGAGAGGAATAGAGTTTGTCCAAGACATGGAACTACTTTGACTCTGTTACCTAGTAGCTCTAGAGCCCAATTATTTTATGTTTACATATGACTATGCACTCTATATTGGAACATTGGTCTCAAACACTTGTTGAAGCACTACATTGTACATATCAGTGTCTAATGTCAATAATCCCACCAATATGATGTCTACATAAAGAAGGCCCTCCAAAACTTTGGGTCAGGACTCCATTTGGAGTTACATTAGGACTATGGTAAGACTATTTTCATGTCTTTCAAATGTTGGGATTAGATGTTACAGAGTAGCATACATTAAGACTTAATTCAGAATTTTTAAACGGATTGTAACCTACTGAATGAATTAATGAAGATGAATGAAAATGAAAATAAAATATTATTTGAGATTTACAATATTTGTGACATTATTTGTGTAATGGCAACTGTCTAGTCTGCAGAAGTGGAGTTATCTTATGTGTCTAGGGGTGTAGTCTTGTTTATTTTATTAATGAATTAATTAAATTATTAATACAATGACAACAAGCAACCAAGCGGCTTTATAACAATATAATAGACATAGAAATCAAAATTTTGGAGAAACTCACAAAAGCTGAAATTCTAAATAATTACGCTTGATGTTGCCTATTCATAGACCGGAGACTGCATGTCCCAGAGGAAGTTGTGGCTATTCAGAAGTTGAATGTTTTGGCATAGAGATGACTAGACCCGTCCCCACTTACTGAGTTTTAATTTCAATAAGTAACCTGCATTATGTACATTTCTCACGTTTATAACAAACCAAATTTCGTGAAAATCGGTTCAGAATTAAGCGAGTTGCAGTCGATTTAATAGAGAAGTCTGCATCTCTCCATACACATTGCATTTGTTTACTAGCGGATCTTGACCGCTCCAATATGGCGGACGCGCAGACGCATAGCTGCAACATACAGCAGCGGCCAATGAGGTATCTACGTTTATATATCTATGGTTGTAAGGCACTTGGGGCAGAGCTGTTTTGCAGGCTGTGATGTACAGGCAGCTCTGCGTAGGAGCATGCGTTCAGTCACATGCTATACTTCTTGCCTTGCTTTCGACGACATCAAGCTCGCTCTGGCCCGCGCTCTCTCACACGGGTAAACATTTTGGCTGTGCTGGCTGCCTGCTCCAAACGCCATGAAAAACACTCTGCTTGTATGATCAATTTATTTTTAGAAATTCTGAATTTTATATTTTAGAAGACAGAATAGGGGCAATAGTCTGGAAACACAAATATTTTTCCATACTCTCTTTTCTTTTTTCTATACTTATCCAGACCTGGAAATTACTAAAATCAAATTCCATACTTTTCCATACTGCGTAGGAACCCTGAGTAATGATAGTAGTGATAATAATGCGACAGTAAACAGTAGAGTAAGAAAAGTATAACATGGGTGTAATCGTATTTCATAAGAAGATTGGATGGGTTTGTACGTGTGCTTCCTGTTACCTGAAGGCATTTCCCATTGTCCTGGAAGAAGATGCATCCTTGCTGGTCTGCACATAACAGGTCTCCACAGTTAAACTGCACATATCCTGTGACTTTTCTACTTTCTCTTTCCATGGTTTGTCACCTAGCCCAGGAATGGAGATAGCATGTCAAGATCTTTGACTTGAGCAGGCCCGTCTCCACCACGGTAAAATCATGACCCACCTACAATAGTTCCTGCAGCAGTGACCTGATGAAAATGTGCAAGAGTTTTTTTTAATCAAATGTATGCCGACATGCACCTTCATTGTTGTGCATGAACGCGCTAAAAGAGCGCGTTCATTGAACGTGCTCATGTTTTTGGTGAACGGTGAACTGAATGTATCCGTTTGCAACTAATGTTAACGTCGTTAACTCCCGCGAGAGTTAACGACGCTCGCGCATTGTGTTTTACGGCACCCGGCATGGCTAGTGCAACCAGCCCAAGGAGGTTCTATATTAACTGGAGGATGAACGGGAAAATGGCTGCCCATTCATTTTGGCACATACGCCAAGAACGTTTTTTTCTTCCTGGTTTACTTCCGTGATGTACGGCCCACGGACCATGCGCAGTAGTGTCTGCTTACGTATTCCCGCCAGGAGTAGCGCGCCCACGAGCGAGCTAGCGAGCCCAGTCGCGCTCTCGTCATCAAGTGAGCAGGTCGGGAGCGTGCAGCTGCAGCTGGGAGTGTGGAACGGACGGTTTGGTGGGGGAGGGGCGAGCAGAGCAGAGAGAAGGAATCTCCTAAAATTAAAATCTACAACTTTTTAGATTTAAACTTTTGATTACTCACCAGTCAATATTATATTAAATATTATAATATTAATACATATGTATATTAATACAATTAATATTTATATTATAATTAATTATATTTATATATTAATTAAATGTATTATATAATTATATTCATATTAATACATATTAGTAAGTATTCAGCCAGTAGTTGCTAGAAGACATTTGCTTGCAACTCTAATTTCCACGTCACTATTCCATTGTGAGAAGTTGTCTTAAGTTTGTATTAAAGATAAAGATGTCATCACTTTTGTTATTACTAGGCAGGTTTCCCCAAGCATATCTGCTCATTCAGTCTTATAATGTTTACATTTCTCCCAAGCTTGACTGAAGCCGCACAGCATAGACCAACTTCATGAGTATGCATGTTGTGTTGCCTGATGTTCACACAGTCCTACCTGTAGCTGTCTGCTGGATACAGCCTGCAGAACCAATGGACTAAAAGATTAAACCCATGTCATGCTTGATGAATTTGACTTTACATTCTGACAGTTAAATGCAGCTTCAGTTCCTTGCTATTTTTATTTGAGTTACTAGAAGAACCAGGTAATGAAAATCATGAGTTGGCCCTGTATCCTTGGCCCTGTAGCATTTACAGCACTTTGCTGTGGTAGTTTGACAAGATGTCATCATACAGTCAGAGTTTATCAGTAGTCTGTCAAAGCTAAGTCAACCTGGTTCACTTCCCTACACAGCAGCCACACACTTCTGTTTAGAAACATAGTGCAACTCTGACTGGCAACCAGACTCACAGTCACTACCATGCAAGCAGGTTAACCATACCGCACCATACAATACTGTCATGAAATTTAATTAGAAATAGCGTACAGGGTAAGTTATTTTAAATCATTTATTTGAAAAATGAAAAGAACATGAAGTGAACGAAATACAAAAATTATGAATGGCATGTAATGTTAGACTGGCTGAGTTCGCCAGATATAAGTTACCTGTAGAATATGTGAAGTAGGCTAAAAACAAGGCTAATATTAGCTTTTTGGGCCGCAGGTGAATTTTAGGCTGCAGTACCACCGTTGGCCACCATGTCAAATTGGCAGCAAGGTTGAGACCTGACGCCTGGGGCCTGGTTCAAGGAGGTTCTATATTAACGGTGGCCCCAGGCGTCAGGTCTCACGGCCGAAATACATGGGACACGGACGCGGCGCGACACGTCTGCCGCAGAATGCCCGCAGCAGAGCGCGTCCAGTATAATCAACTGAAGCTGCTACACGGACCACGGAAGCCGCGTGCACCCACGCGGGCATCGCACGGCTCATCTCTAGTTTTGCGTGCTAGTCTATTTTTGCCCCTCTACGCGTGGCTACGCGGCCCTCAAAGAGGTAAAAACTCCATAGAACTGTGTAAAAAACGAGTACAATCTGTTTAAAAATGATTAAAATAAATACCTCATTGTACCAGAGGCAATGTGACGCAGCAGAGCAACCTTGTGGGTGCTTTTACATTGCACATTAAAATAAATCAATCAAATCAATGTGTATCCATGATCCTGTAGTTAAAACGATCTAGTTAATTAATTCAGTACCAGTTAATATAGCCTACACTTACAAACCCTGCATAACCAACTGCATTATCACTTGGCAAAACTCAACTTGATATCTCCTCAGAAAACCACGGCTGGCACGCAACCACACGCTACAAAGACGGAGTCTGTGTAGCAGGTAAAAAACCCCGCTCCGCCCCGCCTACGTGACACGTCGCGTCCGTGTCCCATGTATTTCGGCCGTTAGCCTTGCTTCCAATTTGACATGGTGGCCAACGGTGGTACTGCAGCCTAAAATTCACCTGTGGCCCAAAAAGCTTTTGTCCCCATAGACGGCCATTATAAAAGACAGTCCTCTAAAACTGTTCAGAAGATACCTACAACACCACACAAGACCTTAAAACACTCTTTGAATGATGTATTTTTTAACCATGAAGGCCGATTTTTTAAAAAAATCACTCAGAGCCGTATAAAACACTGTTTTTTGTGTGTGACGTCACCTCAGGGTACGAGCAAAGCACGCGCCTCTGAGCTCTGCATCGGGAACGAGCCTCCTGCTTCCGCTGCTGCTCCGTCTGTCAGCTGTGTTCGTACAGTCCGGCTTCGCTTTTATTAAAATATTAAGTATTTTACATGAGTAGCCCACCGGTATTTAATATGTACAGATAAGAACTGATCACCGAAAACGGAGGTTTGGGATTAGGTGTGTTTTCTGTGCTTGTTCATGCCACGGAGATGTAGACAGCAAGCTAACTATATTAGCCTTGTTTTTAGCCTACTTGACATGTATTCCACAGGTCTGTCTGGCGAACCCAACTAGTCATGCTATTCATCACTTTTGTATTTCGTTGTGAATTAACTTTATGTTCTTTTAATTTTTTTAAATAAACGATTTTAAATAACTTGCCCTGTACACGATTTCTAATTCAGTTTCATGACAGTATTGTATGGTGCTGTATGGTTAACCTGCTTGCATGGTAGTGACTGTGAGTCTAGCTGCCAGTCAGAGTTGCACTGTGTTTCTAAACAGAAGTGTGTGGCTGCTGTGTAGGGAAGTGAACCAGGTTGACTTAGCTTTGACAGACTAATGATAAACTCTGACTGTATGATGACATCTTGTCAAACTACCACAGCAAAGTGTTGTAAATGCTACAGGGCCAAGGATACAGGGCCAACTCATGATTTTCATTACCTGGTTCTTCTAAGTAACTCAAATAAAAAATAGCAAGGAACTGAAGCTGCATTTAAATGTCAGAATGTAAAGTCAAATTCATCAAGCATGACATGGGTTTGATCTTGTGTACTTTAGTCCATTGGTTCTGCAGGCTGTATCCAGCAGACAGCTACAGGTAGGACTGTGTGAACATCAGGCAACACAACATGCATACTCATGAAGTTGGTCTATGCTGTGCGGCTTCAGTCAAGCTTGGGAGAAATGTAAACATTATAAGACTGAATGAGCAGATATGCTTGGGGAAACCTGCCTAGTAATAACAAAAGTGATGACATCTTTATCTTTAATACAAACTTAAGACAACTTCTCACAATGGAATAGTGACGTGGAAATTAGAGTTGCAAGCAAATGACTTCTAGCAACTACTGGCTGAATACTTAAAATATGTATTAATATAATTAATATAATTATATAATACATTTAATTAATATATAAATATAATTAATTATAATATTGATATAAATATTAATTGTATTAATATACATATGTATTAATATTATAATATTTAATATTATAATATTGACTGGTGAGTAATCAAAAGTTGACATCTAAAAAGTTGTAGATTTTAATTTTAGGAGATTCCTTCTCTCTCTGCTCTGCTCACAGCCGCCCCTCCCCCACCAAACTGTCCGTTCCACACTCCCAGCTGCAGCTGCACGCTCCCGACCTGCTCACTTGACGAGAGCGCGACTGGGCTCGCTAGCTCGCTCGTGGGCGCGCTTCTCCTGGCGGGAATACGTAAGCAGACACTACTGCGCATGGTCCGTGGGCCGCACATCACGGAAGTAAACCAGGAAGAAAAAAACTTTTTTGGCGTATGCGCTGGGTGAGCAGCTTACGTTCAATGAATGGGCGGCCATTTTCCCGTTCATCCTCCAGTTAATATAGAACCTCCTTGAGTGCAACCTGCAACTAGCAATTCAGATGCAGCTACCGGTTCTGCTGAAGTACTCTAAATACTGAAATCATAGCACATCTTTCAGCTAGCGACTGTAATGAAGCCAGTGGTGGAGCCTGTACCAGCTCGCTTGGAAGCATATGAATCTATTTTATGTTTTTGAACTGCTGCATAATTTGGTTCATGCAGGCTAAATAAAATTTCCATTGCATCTACAATAGCCTATACCTTTACTGCACCTCTTTTTTTCACTTTCTGCATAATATGACACTGTGGCGGACTCTATAGACATTATTCACCATAATCTGTGGTTTGGGTATGTTTAACACACACAGTTATATTGTGTGCTTCTCAGGGTTAAGGAGACACGGCCCCTTTAAGAAAGTCGGGTTTTCTGAGTCTGACGTCAGCTCGACGTATGTTGTGTTTTTGAGCGCCAAGTAAATTGTCTTGCTCTGTGGTTAAAATAAATGACACACAAGTTGGTGTAGTCAACGAGAGAAGTTGTCCGTCTCAACTTTCCTGCCACTTCTACACTGGTGACCCCGATGTTTGTCTGCTGGACGTTTCCAGTGACAGCTCTTCTTGAACATGGTGACTAACGCAGTTTCCCTCAAACTACCGGAGTTCTGGGAATCGTCGGCCTCGGCCTGGTTCGCCCAGACGGAAGCGCAGTTCGTGCTTCGGAAGATCACCGCGGACGCCACAAGATACTTTTACGTCGGCCCTCGGGAGTTCAACTGCATCCCGAGTGGTAAACATTCCGACGCCGAGCGGGCTAGCCGGCTCTTCTCTCTGCAAGGCCTCGGCGACAGCAAGCCGTCTGAGCTCATGGACAGGATGCTGAATCTCCTGGGTGGGCACAAACCCGATTTCCTCTTCGTCCACCTGTTCCTGTGATAGCTGCCTTCCCAGGTACGGGCTGCCCTAGCCAACACCGCCATCACTGACTGCTGTGCTCTGGCCGAGGAGGCTGATAAATTTTTCCTGGCTGGTCACCAACTGTGCAGCCGCGCTGCTTCCTGCCCCAGCTCTTTCACCACTGCCTGGAGGCACAACGGTCGCCGCCGTAGCAACAGCTCCTCGTCGGCGGCAGGACCCCGGCCTGTGTTTTTACCACGCAAAGTTTGGGCCCAAAGCCAAGCGGTGCCGATCGCCATGCAATTTCGGCGTGGCGGGAAACGCTGGGGCCGGCACTCAGTAGTGGCCCTGAGCGTCGGCCGAGCAGGCAGGCTGCTGTTCATCCAGGACACCATCTCCAGACGACGTTTCCTGTGCGACACGGGCGCGCAGAGGAGTGTCCTGCCTGCATCGGGAGTGGACATCCTGGCCGGCGGACATGGCCCCCCCATGGTAGCCGCTGACGGCAGCCCCGTCCGCACCTACGGCACGAGGTACGTGGCGCTGTGTTTCGGCGGACAGCAGTTTGGCTGGGACTTTGTCACGGCGAAAGTGTCCGTCTCCCTCCTCGGCGCGGATTTCCTATGTGCCTGCTGGTGGATGTCAAACACCGCTGCTTGATCGACGCTGTCACCTTCAGTTCATACGCGTGTACACTCAGCGGAGCAGACTCCATCATCCACTACTCCATCTGTCTAGCATGCTCTCCGCCGCGGACGAGTTTCTCCATCTTCTCGCCGAGTTCCCGGACCTCACGCAGCCCACCTTCTCGTCATCCACCGCCAAGCACGGGGTGGAACACCACATCGCCACCACCGGCCCCCCGGTCTACGCCCGGGCCCGGCGCCTCGACCCGGCCAAGCTCGCCATCGCCAGGACGGAGTTCGAGACTATGGAGCGCCTCGGCATCATTCGTCGCTCCAACAGCCAGTGGGCTTCACCCCTCCACATCGCCCTGAAGCCCAATGGCGGGTGGCGCCCGTGCGGGGATTACCGCCGTCTCAACAACGTGTCGACGCCGGACCGCTACCCGGTCCCGCACATCCAGGACTTTTCCGCCAACCTGGCGGGGAAAGTCATCTTTTCCAAAGTGGACCTCGTTCGTGGATACCACCAGGTGCCCGTCCACCCGCTGTACATCCCCAAAACGGCGGTGATCACCCCATTCGGACTGTTCGAGTTCCTGCGCATGCCGTTCGGCCTTAAGTACACCGCACAGACCTTCCAGCGCCTCATGGACTCGGTGCTACGGGACCTGCCTTTCCTTTTCGTCTATCTGGATGACATCCTCGTCGCCAGCACCTCCAAAGCGGAACACCTGTCCCACCTTCGGACTCTCTTCAAGCGGCTCAGCCAGCACGGGCTGATCGTCAACCCAGCCAAGTGCCAGTTCGGGCTGACCACCATCGACTTCCTTGGTCACCGCATCACCAAAGACAGGGCAGTCCCCCTCCCGTCGAAGGTGGATGCCGTCACGAATTTCTCGCGCCCGCTCACGACCAAGTCCCTGCAGGAGTTCCTCGGCATGGTGAACTTTTACCACCGCTTTATCCCCCAAGCTGCTCGACTCATGTGACCCCTGTACGAGGCTCTGAAAGGCAAGGCCCCCAAACACGCTTGGACTGGTCCGCGGAGAGGGACAAGGCGTTTACGCACGCTAAGACTGCTCTGGCTAATGCCGCAATGCTGGCGCACCCGTCTCCCACGGCCCCGATCGCCATCACCACGGACACTTCGGATTATGCCGTTGGCGCGGTGCACGAGCAGTGGGTGGGCGGTGCCTGGCAACCGCTCGCTTTCTTCAGCCGCAAGTTACACCCCAGTGAACAGAAGTACAGCACCTTCGATTGGGAGCTCCTTGGCCTCTTCCTCGCCATTCGACATTTCTGTTTCCTGCTGAAGGGCTGCCAGTTCCTGGCTTTTGTGGACCACAAACCGCTGACGTTCACCATGGCTAAGGTGGCTGAACCGTGGTCCGCCCGCCAACACCGGCAGCTTTCCTACATTTCGGAGTTCCCCACGGACATACGGCATGTCGCTGGCAAAGCCAACCTCGTCGCCGACTGCTGCCGACCCGGACGTGCAGGCTTACAGGACGGCTGTCACAGGGCTGCAGCTGGAGGACGTGGTTTTGGATGACGCCGGCACCACACTCCTGTGCGATGTCTCCTTGGGTCAGCCCTGGCCCGTCGTTCCCTCTGGGTGGAGACGGTGTGTGTTCGACGCCATCCATGGCCTCTCCCACCCGGGCAAAAAGCCATCTATGAAGCTGGTGGTGGCCAGGTTCATCTGGCACGTCCTCAAAAAAGACGTGAGAGACTGGGCTGGCACCTGCATGGAGTGCCAGCGCTCTAAAGTGCACCGCCACGCCAAAGCCCCCCTGGTGCAGTTCCCGGTGCCTGAAAGGAGGTTCGACCACATCAACGTGGACCTGGTGGGCCCCCTTCCCCCCTCCCACGGTTTCACTTACCTCCTCACCATGGTGGACAGGACCACTCGATCGCCGGAAGCCGTCCCGCTGTCGTCGACGACGTCCAGCGAGGTGGCCCGGGCGTTCATCGGGTCCTGGGTCGCCCGGTTCGGCACCCCATCTGACCTCTCCTCTGACGGAGGCCCACAGTTTACGTCCGAGCTCTGGAACGCAGTCGTAGAGGGCCTGGGGGTGAAGCTCCACCGCACCACCGCGTACCACCCACAGGCCAATGGGTTGTGCGAGCAGTTTCATCACTCCATGAAGGCCGCTTTTCGGGCCAGCCTCAAGGACAGCAGTTGGGTCGACAGGCTCCCGTGGGTCATGCTGGGCCTCAGGACCGCCCCTAAAGAGGACCTCCAGTCCTCATCTGCCGAACTGGTTTACGGCCAGCTGCTGCGGATCCCAGGGGATTTCGTCCCTAATACCACGGCTCCCTGGTCCGCAGCCCGCCAACGGACCACGCTCCACGCTCCGGGACAACGCCAGTGTTTTCGCACCGGTCCCCACTTCGCCTCCCACGGTCTCACGTCCCCACAAGTCTGCAGGGTACGTTTTCATCCGCCACGACGGCCACCGTGGGCCCCTGCAACCTCCCTACGACGGCCCGTTCTGCGTCCTGGAGGCCGGGGACAAGCACTTCGTGGTGGACATCGGCGGCAAGCCAGAGCACGTTTCTGTGGACTGCCTCAAACCAGCTCACCTGGACTTGGACCAACCCGTTAGCCTGGCCCTACCCCCGCAGCGGGGACGCCCCCCCTGCCCTGCCTCCACCCCCCACCCTGCCGCAGGGTCCCCAAGGCTCCTCCTCCTCCTGCGGCCCCCGCTCCCGTTCTGCATAGCCATTGTGGCTCGGCCATCCGTCCCCCTCCACGTTGACTTTCTCTGTTATGGTGAATTCTGGGGGGACGTATGTGGCGGACTCTATAGACATTATTCACCATAATCTGTGGTTTGGGTATGTTTAACACACACAGTTATATTGTGGGCTTCTCAGGGTTAAGGAGACATGGTCCCTTTAAGAAAGTCGGGTTTTCTGAGTCTGAGCTCGACGTATGTTGTGTTTTTGAGTGCGAAGTAAATTGTCTTGCTCTGTGGTTAAAATAAATGACACGAGTTGGTGTAGTCAACGAGAGAAGTTGTCCTTCTCAACTTTCCTGCCACTTCTACAACACATTGTTTAAGTGGTAAAACATATAGCATACTCACATTGGTTTTTCTTGGCTTTTAAAAGTAATCTCTGTCTGTGATTCTATAGTAGTATAACGTTACAGTAATTCATTTAGTTTGGGAAGTGGGCAGTGGCAATGATTGGGGGCTGGGGATGGATGGGTAGGAGGAGGTTCTATTGAAAAAGAATAGCTCGGAGCAGCTCATTTAAAAAAAAAAACGGAAGAAATGAATGTGAACTAGTTCATGTTTTGGGACTGTGAACTTAGTTCAAAATTCAAAATTGTGAACTATGAACGTGAACTAGTTCATTTTAATCTGTGTGAACTGAACTTTGAGCTAGCTCTTGTGAAGTGTGAACTTGCACAACACTGTGCACCTTAATGATCAAAGTGACACAACAGTGCGTACACATTGGTTTCTCCACCAGATAGTGTGCCAACCTGCCCTCCATTCAGGACTTATACATCTCGAGTCAGGAAACGGGCAGGAAAGATCACTGCAGACCCATCACACCCTGGACACAACCTGTTCCAACTCCTCCCCTCTGGTAGGCGCTACAGAACACTGTACGCCAAAACAACCAGACACAAGAACAGTTTCTTCCCACAGGCCATCACTCTGATGAACACTTAAATCAGTCATACAGTGACAGAAACTATCCCTGTGCAATAAACCTGTAACACCTACCTCATGTATATAATTCCCCCCCCCCGCCATGCACGCACACCACACAAACACACAACCCTAACTGCAATACAAAGGGGGAGGAAAAAAGCAGGAGTGAAAGGCCCAGGTCAGGGATTTCCTCCTGCTCCTCCTCCCCCATCATCATCATCATCATCATCTGTGCAATATCTGATTTAATTAATTTGATTCTTGATTCTAATGTGTATAATGTGCAGTGCCTGAAATGGGCCGGTACTCACCGGTACTGAGTACCGACACTTCTGATTTTTGTTCACATGAGTACCCTTACTTCTTATTGCGTACCGGCACCTCCTGGTACGCCTTAGTTGAATGAAGAGAGTATCTCCGAGAGCAACGAAAAACCGGAGTCAAATTCCTTGTATGTCTACATACTTGGCCAATAAAGCTGATTCTGATTGGTAACTGTCTGGCCATTCGTAGGCCAGTGGGTCACATATCCACCCATTCAGATCAAGTAATTTTACCCAGTTACTTAACATTAATTTGTTAAAGTAGCCTTAACCCTCATGGTCATTTGGTCCAAGTGACAGCACGTACTCTGAAAAATCATTTTTGGCATGATTTTGAGGTTTCAAATGGGCCACGCCTACAAGGTGCGGTACAAGTGCAAAACCCTATTCAATTTCTATGGGCAAAACAAAAAAAATTGATATTTTCTGTGGTTGCGTTTTCTGTCTGTCTAATAATTAAAATGTGGTGTTGTGAATTGGCTATAACCTTTTCACGTTTGTCAAACAACTGCATGATCATTATAATTGCGTTGTCTGGAAGTCACAAAATTCTAACAAGCTAGCAAACTTTTGTGCAAACGTCCATTCAAGAGAGGAGTCAAGCTAGCATTTTAGCAGAAAAAACATTTCAGTGATCTTGCTGTTGTTTGACAGCCATGAAAAGGTAACGACAAATTATTTACACCATATACATTTCATATAAATTATTAGAACACAGACAAAACAACCACAGAAAATGTTGATTTATTGTTTTGCTCATAGAAATTGAATAGGGTTTCGCACTCATCGCACTTTGTAGGTGCGGCCTTTTTACAGTGTCATTCTTATGTATTGTTCACCGTTTTTCTAAAGGTACATCCAGCTAGTTTGTTACGAATACGTAGCTGCTTACGAATGTGTATGCTAACGTTACTGTACTGTAGGCGCTTTCTGCCTCCACTCTGTTCGCAGGCTTGTGACGTAATCAATGTTTACCAACAGAAAAATGGTCTAGGCCAGGGGTCTTCAACCTTTTTCAGCCCAAGGACCCCTTGGTCGATAGAGAAACAGAGCAGGGACCCCCTAGATTAAAAAAAAAAAAAAAAAAAGTTGTTGCATTTTAAACCTGGCCTATAATAACATTTATAATCCCTTAACCTATTTATATACTCAGTTATTATGCTTACGGTTGCTAAAACGTTTATACATAATTATTATTGATGATGATTATAGATTGAGGCTTATACTTTTTTTTTTTTTTTTTTTTTTTTACACTGAAACATTTAGCTTAACTTTAGCTTCAGGATGACACATAGGCCTACCTCTGTGAGATGACTGACCCTGATGAGTGGCACACAGCTTGTCTATTCTGGGGGAGATGGAGGTTGTCAGGCAGAGCATCATATCATCCTCAGGCTGCAGTCTTGAACGGTATTTACTCTTCAGGTAGGTGAGGGAGGAGAATCCACTTTCACAAAGATAAGTTGTTGCAAAAGGCAAAAGGCTCACCATTGCCTTTGCTGTCAGCTGGTGGAAGGCTTTCTGGCAATAGATCCAGAACAGGATGAGAGGCCTTGACTCATACACATTCTTGTGCGTACTGTCTGTGGATAGGTCGATCAGCTGATCTTCCTCAGAGGCTGTCAAGTTTGAGCAGTCCAATGCATTGTGTTTGAATGGAAACTATCCATGTAGGAAAACGACTCAATTCTGACTTTATATATTTTTTTTCCCTTAGAATTATGACTTTATTTCTCAGAATTATGACTTTATATCTCGGAATTCTGAATTAATTTTCTATTTTTTTGCGAGAGAAAAAAAAAAAAGTCATTACACACATTTTCTTATTCCTCTCCTGTAGATTCAGTTTCACCCCCAGTTCAATGGGGCACAATTTGTAGTTTTCCTAGCCACACTAGTTGAATGTAGATATAGTGCTTTTCTCACTTCATATGCATACGGTACATGTTGTAAGTGGCCCCACACTTAACACACACACATAAAAACAAAGCTTTTGGTCATGTTCAGCTGCTGTATATACACTTACTTCTTGTATCGAGAGCTCTGTCATTGAATTTAAGAATAAAATTACAATCACCATTTTTGGTTTTCGGTGGTGGGGTTATTAGTTGTTTGGGATTATCCATATCCAAAAATGTAAAGAGTTTTGAAACTAATGGAAATCGTTTTGTTGTTCTACATTGTTGTCAAAATACATTTATTTGACAATTTCATTTCCAAGCTCTATGCAAAGTACTCTATTATATTGTAATAAACCTTGGTTTAGGTATGAATATTAACTGGACAGGCTGAAAAGCTTCTGCCACCACCTTTTTTCCCAGTCTGGTTCGGTGTCAGAGATCTGAGAACAACACACACTTAACGACGTAAGAAGAATATAGGCTCTTTATTTCACAAAGATCAGTTCATCAGACAACAGCATGTTCTTCGTGGACCGAATAGAGGACTGGCCAAGCTATTACATACCCCCCTCAGACAAGTCTGTCCCCCAGCTAACCAGCCACCCTCAGTATCACAGCAAACCAAACCACCCCACGCAGGTAAGCACACTAGGCAATCGACATGCGGATACACACACCCGTGACGTTGCAAAGTGCATTTAAGCAAACACACTGAGCTTAATGCAGTAAAAGACACACAGGATTTCACCCTAGATAGGCACACTTGATTTCACACTACTATGGGGCGCGTTGATCAAACTGGGCTAGACAGGCATGTATCCCCCCATACCTATCAGCTAACTTTCCCCCAGCTTCCCCCGGTTCCCACAGATTACTGCTGTTGTATTTAAGATCTATTAAAATCCTACAAATAACCACAGAAATGGACAAGGACAATAATAAACAGGACTCAACACAAAACACTAACACTTTCCTATTTAAAATGACCACTTAACTGTCCGGTTGGTCAAGACCCTCCCTCGGGGTCTAGGCTTGTGGTGCTGGTCCGACACGGCCGCAGCGAGAGCCCGTGGGGAGAATCGTCGGTCCAGCACTGAAACAACGGAGCGGCTGACAGCGTGTCAGACGCCAACACACAGAGCTGGGAAGCGGTAGGGCACTCCTACAGTTCCCCGGTCCCTAACTGTCATCAGCCCTACCACAGGAACATCTCCCCCTGTACTGTCTGTCTTCGCCGCCGGCAGCCCTAAACGGCTACGAACGACCCCCACCCCTCTACCGTGAGTGCAATAACAGTGGCTTCGTCGGGCAGATTACCCCTCGACATGCATCATGCGCCGCTCCCCAGGACAACTGCCACTCGCTCGGCTCTGATTTACCAGTTCACCATCTCAGCAATCAAGTCCAGCTGAGAATGATCAGCTCACAGAGTCTCTGTGAGCGGCAACAGTCCAGATCAGGTGAAAACCATTAGTCTTTGATCAGTTGTCACAGCCCCCACAGAAAACCACAACCCAAGTTCACCACAATATCAAAGTGACGAGGAAATTATAGGCCTATTAATTACAATAAAACTCTACAGTAGGCCCCCTACCTTTATATTTGTTATTCCAGCTCAGCATTAACTTGATTCGTGGACATTAAAGGGCGATTTCTGCACCCAGCCTACGTCCTCTTCTTGTCAATTTCGGTTAATTATTAATTATTAGTTAGGGAGATTTCTCGACTCAACCGTGTTTTAACTGGCAGTCTCGTTGGGCTTTTATTTTGAAACGAAAATGATATTGTGGCCAGTTTCACGGAACTCAGTCGAACATGCGCTCAGAGAGGAAAGAGAACAAATCAAAGAAGGTTATAAAGGCGGGAATCCGGGAATTTATATTAAGACAATAATAATGCAAGTCACACGTTGCAGAATTTTCTTTGATTTTATTAATCAAACAGCATTAAGGTAGAATCTGGTTCACACTCCGAAGCAGAAGGTGGCGGTAATGCACCTATAACGCTAGTTGCCAACCGCCGTTAATTAATAATAAGAAGAAGAGGACGAGGACGAGGATAAGGATAATGGCGGCCGCCACGAGCAACGTGGAAGACATTCGGAATCGAGTCATTTTGGGAGAATTTGGTGTGAAAAATGTAAGCAGGCTGTTTATCGTGATTGCAACAAATTACTCTTTTAGCCGCCATATTCAGGGTTTGTCTGGAGCTGCTGGACTGGCTTTCTCGCTAACTTACCAACTCTAACAAACTAAACCTTGCTATATGCTATACGTTGAACTAAACTTGCTTAGTTGAATACTTAAACTGTCAGTTAGATGAAGTAACACCAGCGATGGAAGTTCACTAAGTAGGCCGGGATCAAAATTATCTCGTGGGTGGACGCTTACTGGACGTTGTCAACATGTTATGATCCATGTTATGATGTAATACATAAAAGAATCAATATGGTAACGGAGTTAAACTGTTCTGTAAGAAGTAGTGACATATGTAGGCTATTGGGTTTGACATAAAATAGTAATTGACAACAGTAATGTAACAGTAGCCTGATTAACTCAGGCCCTGGCATGAAACACTTTTGTATTTTGGCTTTTCTTTGTTTTCAGGTTCATACAACTGATTTCCCTGGAAACTACCCAGGCTATGATGACACTTGGGATATGCAAAAATTTCAAAAGGTAAGCTACTGGGGTATGCAGACTGGATAGTTTATGGCTGTATAATTTCTGGTAAAGTTTTATATCTCACCCCTCTTTGCAGAATTTCAGAATTGATATAGTGGATCTGGATGAGAATTGCATGGAGTTTGACATGGTAGGGATTGATGCTGCCATTGCCAATGCCTTCCGAAGGATATTACTTGCAGAGGTATGTTTTGCCCTCCAAACATGTTGTGACGGTTTGACTAGGTGATCCGAGTAGTCACGATGTATCATATCTCTTCAGCTAGGCCTGCTTGATGTTGACATAAAATTATGTTGTGAGTGTTTTGCTGAATGTTGTAGTATGAATTTGAGCCAGGACATTACTTTTTGGAGCACTGTAAAAAAAAAAAATATGTAAATGAGGGATGGGACGATATATTGAAATTCAATATCGCGGTACAAAAATGTGACAATATGTATCTTGGGGCAGAAAAATGATTCGCAATATAAGCTACATTCTCATTCTCCTGCTATTGTTTGTAATGACATTTTAAAATTGTAGTTTACGTTGTAGCAAGCCAATTCTATTGCTAGGAACATTTATGTTCAGAAAATAAACAAATCTGCACAGTCAGACTTTGTTGTCATTGAACTTTTATTTATTACATTGTATTGTGGTTGTATCGCATCATGAACCCCATTAGCGTATTGTATTGTGAGATAATCATCATCCCATCCCTAGAAATGAGATGATAATCCTTAGGATCTACTCAGCTTTAGAGAACATCATTTTAGGGTCTGTCTGAAAGAACAACTGAATGTTAAGAAATTGCCTGTTTTGTGCACCTGGCCAATTTTTGGGAAAAAAAGATTGTTTAGGCTTTCATTTCATGTAAATATCTAATGATAACTTTCAATGGATTGTTCCTTCAAGGTGCCCACTATGGCTGTTGAGAAGGTGTTCATCTATAATAACACATCCATCATCCAGGATGAAGTCCTTGCCCACAGATTAGGCCTCATCCCCATCAAAGCTGACCCTCGCCTGTTTGAGTATAGAAATCCTGGTAAAACAATGCACTTCACCACATGGACAAAAAGAATGCATATTCAATTAGTGCTTCCCCTTCATTCTGTGTCAATCTGTCAAAAAGACATTGGGGGAACATACTAATAAAGATTTTGAGGTTTTGGTTATCACTATTCCTGTGTCTGCAGAGTGAGGGTTAGAAATACTTCATCAGTAACTATATCCTTGTTTTTGCATGTATAACTTTAGAAATAGATTGTTTAATTTCTTTTCTCATGTAGCATGCTTTTGTTTATTCCAGGTGAAGAGTCTGGAGAAGTGGAAGGTTCAGAAATAGACACAATTCAACTTCAGCTAAAGATTAAATGCAGCAGAAACACCAGAGCCAGCAAAGACTCCTCAGACCCAGGGGAACTGTATCTAAACCACATGGGTACGTTTCAGGTGATGCACAATTAACTTGTTCATGCAACTTGTATGGTGGTGTATTGTGGTGATGTTGCACAAAGCCCCCACAAAGCCTCCCATGGTCTCTTAAGTATTTGTGCCATTTTTCTATTGCTATTATTTTCAAATTAATTAATATTTCAGTCAAAGAAAATGATGTTTTATGTGTAGGAGGCTTCAGGCTGGCTAGCCAGATAGCCAAATATATTCTTATTGGCAAGATTGAAATCCACCAAGCTAGCAGCTTGTTCAGTGCATTTTCCCATTAGCTAGCTTGCAGCCAGTCCGTTTCTAGTATACATAAATGACAAATAGTCTGCATGAAATAAGTATCTATGACATGGTTTGGTGTCACAAAAATGTACACTTTGATGAAATTGCAAGGGAAGTTGCGAGTTTTGTAACTTAGATGTTTTAAAATAACAGCGTTCTCTGCTGAGCCTCTACGGATCGCACAGCGAGCGATTGCCATAGTAACGAGGGACTCAACTGCGGTGTTACAGCTGAAACTACTGTAAAACGCTAAATACAAGCCCTTAGCTGAGGAGATCATTTTAGGGGTTTGTGACACCGCATTATGTAATAACACCGCATTATGTAATAACACCGCATTATGTAATAACTCGACAAAATGTAATACATTTTCACTTCGTTATGTAATAACACCCGCATTTTGTAATAATCTGCCGCATTTTGTAATACACAGCCTGACACAGTCAGTTCTGATTCAAAAGTTTTGAGGATTAGGCTACTTTTAAGATCGACAGGGAGTCTGTTTCACAGATGCGCAGCATAGTGACTAAAGGTTGCTCCCTGAGTTGCTTCCTGAGTTCCTGAGAAGTCCCTGAGTTTGGCTGTATTTGTAAGATGATAAAAAGCTGATCTTGTTACTGCTTTTATGTGGCTATTTAGACTAAGATTAGAGTCAACTATAACGCCGGTCTAATTTAATATTTGGAAAGTTTAATTTAGCTTAATTGTTAAAAATATAACGTGTACAGATGAAGACATCCATTTTGGTTGGTTATTACATAATGCACTGTATTATTACATTTTCATCATACAAAAAGTGCAAGTCCCGCATTTTGTAATAACCACCGCAATATGTAATAATTTATTACAAAATGCGGGGAAATTTATTACATATTGCGTTCAAGCTGTGTATTACAAAATGCGGCAGATTATTACAAAATGCGGGTGTTATTGCATAATGAAGTGAAAATGTATTACATTTTGTCGTGTTATTACATAATGCGTTGTTATTACATAATGCGTACAGGGCTTCATGCAACGCTCCTAAAGAAATCCCTGGCCTCAGGGAATTTTAAAAAGGTTTTTCATGCAACTGGGCACAGGAGTTTGATTCTACCTGTTTTTAAGGACTGATTCTGGATCACCTATTGTCTCAGCACCGTGGAGCTGCTTTTGAGACTCCTCCATACTCCATATTCCTGATCCAGAATCAGTCCTTATAAACAGGTAGAATTAAACTCCTGCCCCTTCAGTATTAGCTTTTACTCTGTTACACTAAATAAAGTATTAACTTTACCGGTCACATAGCAAAGCGGACGATACTGTGCCATTTTGCGTAGAGGCAGAAACTAAAATTACACCCTCATAAGCATCAGCTCTGACATTGAAAATTAATGGAAATTCAAAGCGGTTTTGGCAATGGTTTTTCAAGATGCTGTTTTGATCGTTCCAGCATGATGAATTCTACAGTAGAGGAAATACTGCAGCAACATCTAAAAATAAAAATGTTTGGCAATTTATTTAATTCCCACTGGACGTGCGCACCGTGTGCGCCAACAAAATAGCATTTATGGATATAGTGGGTTTTCCCGGTATTTTCAGGTTCACAGCCGCATCATCGACAATATACTCTTGTTCAACAACCTTATTCATATAGGCTTGCCAATATAGTGCATAAATCATACTAATACTACTAAGTCTTGAGCCATTTTCACCAAATCTTAACATCAAATTAGTAAAGTCATAATAACATTACTGCATCCACCCAAATAAAGGCATCACACGTCAGCCTGGGAGGACCGCACAAATATTAAAAAGTTAAAAGCTACGGTTTCAAATTTTGTATTCATAAGGTTGCTCTCTAACTATTGAATAAACAGGGATTTTCAGTTTTTGTAAACCACACTTTAATATAGAGTAAATTGTGTGATTATATTGTGTGAGTCCTTGTGTGCATTCTGGATGACTAAAAGAGGAGTATTGAGGTTTTTCTTGATCAACCAATGACGGCATCTAAAAGTGAGCATCATACCTAGCAATGGGGTCAACCACACCTCCTCACCATTCCTTGCTCAGAGTTGCTCTGAGAACTTTCCTAAATCGCTGAACTCTGAATGTTTGTGAATACGGCCCCTGAAGTTTATAAATCGCATGCATGTGGACGGTTCTGCAATTGACAGATGATTTGGAGTTCACTGAAAAACAGTGTAGGTGTTTTTAGGTGTAGGTGATCACTCGAATAAACAAAAGTTTATTATACGCATAGCAGCAAGCTGAGAAACGAACGCGTTTCAGCGCTAAGCCTTCATCAGCATTTTTGTTCGTTTTGTTAGGTAAAAACTACATTACCAGACCTCTTCTGGTAATACTAATGCTGTCCGGATAGGGCCAGTGGTTTGATCTGGTTGAGCTGCTAGTGCTGCTGCTTCGTCCATCTGTCTGAGATCCTCATCTGTGTGTTCTGGTTCAGAGAAATAAGGCTGGGCAAAGAACTATTGTTCCTCTGCTTTATTGAAGTTGAAGAGTAGCAGTGTAAACACGGAATTGTTGAAGATTGTGTGTTCTTGTCGAGCAGGTCAGGGTGCATTTTAATTGTGAATGTTTTAAAAAACAGCTGTAATGAAGATTTGCGCTAAAGTGTGGCCTAAATATAGGTCTTCTCCTTTTTCCTTTTTTGCTGCACGAGCTGTATGGAGTCATTTTCTAGTCATTTTTTGCCCTTTTTGGCTGGACCGCAACAGCGGGGCCAGCCCTATAAACGCAAATGTCTGTTACTGACTGACTGACTGAGTGATGAAGTTACACCATTGGTTGGCTGTGGCACGTGGCACATCATAGGATCACAGAGCCAGAAATTTAAATTTTGTTTTCTCCACCATTTTGTTTCTTCGCTTCTGCCACACAGTAAGCAGGCTGACCAATATCATGCATGTAAGCTGAAGCTAACTGAAGCTAAAGTTGAATCTATACAATTATATCATATCGCCGTTTATTTCGATGTATATGCGCGAGCTCAGTCCACCTGACAGCCCTCTGTTCTGTCGGCGGAGAGAGAGACACAGACAAGCATGGAGGTTTCGGTGCGCCGAGGGCTTACTGCCGACGCTTCCCGGAGTTTCCCGGGGGCACAGTTCCGGCCAGTGCCGATAGCTGGGCGCTGATTTGTTTCTGGTGATCCGGCTGAGATTTCGGTGGGGGTACCGACGCCGATGCGTCACCGGGTGTCCGGCGAACAGCGTTTTCGGCACCGATGAGTACCAGAGCGACCGGGGCTTGGATCAGGAGGATCAATGCGGGCCGTGGGCGCGGTGGAGAGGACAGCGGCGGAGAGAGGAGACGGACACGGCCCAGCCATATACTAGGTTTTGACCTAGTCTTGTTGGAACTCTAAAAACTGGAACCCAAGGACGTCAGTTGTTTTGGAGAAGGCTTGGGCGTGCAGATCAAGGCTGGTCATTTTACACGTTTAAAATGTATACCTGGAAAAATAAACCGTGAGATTGTGAATTGTGAAAACCATGGCACGTTTATTTTGAAAAGCCTCTCGCTCCGCGGCGGAGCATCCAGACCTGCAGCTGAGTCTGCCAGGTTTCAAACTTCATCGTCGGTTGTGTACAGAGAAAGTAACTGACAAGCTTTGCCTCCCTCCCAGACTCCTACATGCTTGTAAGTTTGTAATCTTACCCTGATATTATTACAACACCACATTTTCACGTATTTTTTGATTCTTAAAATAGTAAGGCAGCTGGTCTGGTTAAAACTCCAAAAAACGTACTAATGTTAGCTAGCTACAACAGGGCTTGTTATTAAAATACTTTTATGCTTGAAAATAACACAGTCCCGCTATAACAACGTTTTAGAGATGAACCAACAGGTACTGTACTGGCTTTTTGTGTGTACGTTATGTTGCTATCGACTTCACGTTAAAGCCGGGTGTTGTAGTACGGCTTGGGGGAAAAAACACACATGCTCTTAAAGGGCCGGCGCACCACAACATGAAATGACTAGAAAACAGTCTATGCTGGAAAGCACGTAATATCACTGCAGTTCGTTGGAAGGAATACACAACTACATAAAACACTCTTAATTCCAAGAAGGAAAACTGTACTTATTCAAATTATTATTACTAGTGCAGTGCCCGTTCGCGCCGCTGCTGCAGAGAGCGCTGTTTGCCCCGCCCCGCTGCTGCACAGAGCGCTGTTGGCTTGTTTATTCAAAGTTTATTAATATGAACGTGTCGCGTGTCCAAATTGCACCAAATCCGACACTGCACTTCCTTGGGTCCCCAGCAATACACCTGCCAAGTGTGAAGTCGATCGGACGAAGGGTTCTCGAGATATGCGACAGACAGACAGACAGACAGACAGAGATTTCTTGCTTTATAGTATGATGATGTTTATAATTCCTACCATTTATGAAAAATAAATTATATTTGCATTTTGGTCTACTGATTGAGATACTTGAGTTCATATGAATTACTAGATTACTTTCAATGCTTTGATGTTCAGCACTAGCAGGTAGACCTTGTCTGTCTTCCAGTGATTAAATAAAAATTCTATGTGGAAAAAAATATATGTGATTTGGCTATTAATGTGCCAAGGTATGTATAGCTTAGAACGGTCAAGCTACAATGTTATTATACTGAGGAATTTCACTGTTCATTCAATGGTGAAATTACTTATTGAGGGAATGACTTATGCACACTCTAATATGATATGTGAACTCAAATCAAATTGAAAACAGCAATATCTCCTTGAAAATTGAAAAAAATATGGATAAGTACTTAGTACACAGTGAGGAGTACAAACCACTGTATGGCATTGGACTGGGCAAGGCCCAGGTCAGAGGTCAGCTAATGTTGGTCTCCACAAGTATAATATGTCTTTATACTGTAGGTATATGCATAGCTCACTCTATTGCTTTTCTTGATAACACATTTTAGCCAGTCGGACTGTACTTGTGTTTTGTCGCGAGTCACACAATGATGATGTGCTACTCAAAAAAAAAAAAAAAAGTCCAATGTTGGCAGGTCTGAATATGGAGCAGAAATATTATTACAGCATTCAAATGGATACCGTTTTTTTTTTTCACTATTTAATTGTAGAGCTGCATGTAGCGCATTGATTTGCCCCTACTTGCTCTGCGTGTGCTCTCTCTCGCTCTCTTTCTCTGTCTCTCGCTCTCTGTCGCTCACTGTCGCTCGGTCTCTATTTTTTTTTCCATGCCAAGAAGACAGCTGGCTGAATTCCTGAAAAGAACTAATTAAGCAATATCGATAGTGATATTGCTTTTATACAACAGTTTTATAAACAAAGCTATTCATCAAGTAATGGTAATTTGAGACAACAGATGATTTTTGTCTGTTATTTGTCTCCGCCAACAAAAACAGTTCCCTCAGGATTCCACTACCAAGTGTTGCCAAGCAACAGGTAAACTGTTTCCTGACTGCAAGCTAGCTAGCTACTTTTAGGTTAGCACAGACGATTTCAGCTTACTTTCTTCCCAATCTTCCGCCTCGGCCGACCGTTCATAATTAAGGTCAAATGTATCCATATTTGCGTTGTCGCTACTAGGTGCGAATGAAGTTAGAGTTTTGTGTGGACGTGTACTGGGAATATCTGGTAAGCGTTTGTTTGTTGCACAACACTGTATTGTCTGCTAGAAGTGCTAACCAGCTGGTTAGCTTGCCAGCTACTCAGCTAACGTCAGATGACGTTGTGGTGATCCGCTTTTTATTTCTCCTCACAAGAAGCGCTCCAGGCAGAGCTTTCCCCACACAAAAAAACGCTATGTGTGAATGCAGCCTAATCAAGGTTACATCAGAACACCTGTGAAGCGGAGTGATACATACAGTACAGCGTCCCAGTGCTGTTATACTGTATATCAGCACTCATGGAATGCCTCTTCTCCAATCAAATTGCTCGACCGGAACTAACTGTTGTATAACAGTTATTAACGTTATTCGGAATAAAGCTGGGTTTCCGAGATCAACACGCCGTATAGCTGCTAGTCAGTATCCACTGAGTGGACTGATAACGTTAATATTAACTTTTTGACTCTGAATGTTTGCTCCCTCAATCCAGATTAATAAATATTTTCAAAGAAGGAAAAGGACTCGTCCTGAGGAGGAGCAGGGACAGTCTGGACCAGAGGAGCTGCTAAGCAGTAAAACAGAGTAGATAATGTAACAATGTCAAAGGCTAGTAATTTAACGATGTAAAGATACAGGTGAAGTTGACAGCACCCTCCCCCACCCCCACACCCGCTAACTCACCTACCACCACAAATGGATTCGAATTCTGTGGGAAACACTGCATCCACCATTGTTTGCACTACTGCGCTCGTCGTTGGGGGAGGTGGAGCTGGTTGAGCCTGGACAGTTATAAGGGGTGGGATGGGCTTTTTTTTACAGCCAATTAAAAATACATTGAGCTGAATAGAGACAACAAAAAACAAATGGGTAATGAATGAAATAGAAGTTCATCCCTCCACCATGTCCTTTGGCACACTGAGAAGATTGTAGGCTAGATTAAAGTGAATTTCTTCTTGTTGGGTATTTAAGAAGTTGTGTTCCTTTTTATTGAGTGTATGTGTGTCTGCAAATTATTTAAGTCCAAAACAAAAGTAAGCATGATCTTCTATGTGATTCTTCCCCTTACCTGTTCTGTCTTATCTCAGTTTATTCCAGGGACATGAAGTGGGTACCCATTGGGAACCAGGCAGATGTGTTCGCTGATGCCAACATCGGACCAGTGCATGATGACATCCTGATAGCCCAGCTACGGCCAGGACAGGAACTGGACATTATCATGCATTGTGTGAAAGGCATTGGTAAAAGGACTTTAAAGTCGAGATGAAACGGCATTTCGAGAGTATCTAACTTCTGTATCGTGACGTATTTCTGAGTGAAACAGGAAAGACAGGCGGGACATAACGTTGGGAGGAATTTGATTTGAACGTTGAAAAGTGGGTGTGTCATAACACCCGAAGACACACCGAAATACCATGCTGTTGCTAGCTAGCTAACTAATGAATCTTAGCCTCTTAGCTCTGTGCGCTAAAAGTTGAAGATTGATTGATGGGTGGATGTCATGATATTATTGGTTGAAATTAGTTACGGGCATGCTTACGTAAGCACACGGCATATTTTGTTTTACAGGAAGAAAACATGATTGAATTTTGATATAAGAATACAATGAAATTGATTTTTGGTATTTTTTTTGGCATATATTGTTAAATAGGTGCACAGTATGACCGGGGATGTGATCTAAAAGGGTTAAAAAGGCATTTTTCATTTCATCTCGTCTTTAAGCAATATTCCACGTAGTTTTAACCTGGGAGTCATTTGGCACTTGATCACCATGAAAACCATAATATAAATTACTCACCAAGAGCGGATGCAGTTGGGACCAGTTCGGAGCGTTACGATTTTTACTTCCCATTAATTTGAATGAGGCCACGTAAATAGCCTGAAAACTGCAATTTAACACATTTGTGAACATATTCAACAACAGATCCCGCTACTGTGATTTTCAATTGACTGTGGGTCCATGTTTTAGAACATAATTTCGCTTGATAGAAGAGAACATAGCGGAAGGATACCATTTAGAAGAGAGAGTTCCTGTTTGGGAGACCAGATCTACTTTTATATTTAAATACTAATTTTAGTGTAAAACAAGAATGAAAATGCACAGTGAGGACAGACCCAGGGCTGCTTTGTTGTCATAAAAGCGGGATATGTTTACAAACATGTTAAATGTCAGTTTTCAGGCTATTTTTGTGGCCTCATGAATGGGAAGTAAAAATCTGAATGCTACAAACTCGTCCCAGCTGCATCCGATCTTGGTGAATAGTTTATATTATGGTTTTCATGGTGGTAAAGTGCCAAATAACCCCCATGTTAAAACTAAGTTGCCACCTTGTATCATGAGTCATATGACGTAGGCACAGTGCGCCCCTAGGCTAGCTGATAAACAGTGTTGAGTAGTTTAGCTATACAGTATATTTCCATGTGCTTAGCACATGAGAGCAATATTAGCCATTTGTATGTGACTTAACTTCCTCCACAGCGATCCCATTCATATTTTCTTGATGCAATGTAGATGAGTGCATGTTCCACAACCAAGATTCCAGGTTACTAAAAAAATATCTGGCAACATCTATTGGGTTCTCCCTCCTTGCCTTTTTTTTTCTACACTAGAAAAGAACTAGTTGAATCCGGTAGGAAAAGAGCAAAAACATTCTGACACATAAAAAGGTATGCCATCAGTTTAGTTATTTGCTCTTCTTTAAATTCTGAAGTAGCAGAAGATGTGGCTTCATCAACACAGCCAACGCTGCCATACTCACTATCACCACTATTGTTTGCATTTCTGCTGCGTTGCGTTTCGCTTATGTCACCCTTTTGGATGAGCCTCCAAAACTGATTGGACCGTCCACTTTGTGGCAGTTCTGTTGGTTCAGAACTTTGTTGTGATTTTCTCAGCATTCTTGAAGATAATCTACAATCTACTTTACTACAGTAACCAGCTCACAGCCTTTATCATGTCATCTCTTCCTTTCTCATCTTTTGGGGCAGTCACCCTCCACTGTATACTATCTGATAAAGAGGAAAGCCCTTAAAAATTCTCATTAAAAATGATTCATCATTATGTTCTGCTGATTCTAGGGTAGAGGAACTGTAGTAGTGTGTGATCCCTCACCTTCATGTGTGTGACACTCTACCTTTGTCCCATTATGTAGCAAACACAGCTTTCTGATGGGGCAGCAAGCATTTACTCATAACCAGTCAATTATTACGACTGCCCTTGTTGGGCAACATTTGAACATTCTTGTTAGCTGTATTTAATCAGGCAAGTTAACTAGGAGCACATTCTTAACCAACCTGCTTGGTTAAATATGGAAACATAATTTGACTTGCATTAAGAATTAGTGATGTTAGGCTTCTTCTGCTTTGTTATTATCTGATCCAAGTGGTCCTTAGCATGGTGCTTGCCTAGACACAGCTTGTGTCTAGGCAAGCACCATGCTAAGGACCACTTGGACCAGATCGTCCCCCTCGCTCCAATATGTTCAACTTGTGTTTCAGCTGTATTTACTTCAACATGACTCACTTGAGTGTTTTGTGCTGTATGACACTGAATCACTGCCCTGTTTTCTTTCCAGGTAAGGACCATGCTAAGTTCTCTGCGGTGGCCACAGCCAGTTACCGTCTCCTACCGGAGATCACCCTGCTGGAGCCGGTTGAGGGGGAAAAGGCAGAGCGGTTAAAATGCTGCTTTTCACGAGGAGTCATAGACCTGGAAGACCTAAATGGTAAAAATATACAAACAAGCGCATAATTTGTGATAACCTGTGACAGATTGATGCAGGTTACCGTATTGGGGCCGTTGTGACAAATGGTAGGCCTATACTTGAGATTGAGATTGTGCAGTCACTAATAAGGATGTTCATGAATAATCATTGATCTGTTATTTAGGGCTCCTTGACTGTATGCAACATCAATCAATGTTATCAAGCTAAAAGATCAATTTTGGGGTGGGGCGTAACATTTTTTTTTAGTATCTTTGTGGAAAAATTCTATCTTTTATATTGACTGTCAAATAGTATAATGTAAACATTCTCTGCTTGCTGGGTTAAAGAGTCAAACTGTTTGAATCATATGCCAATGCTGGGATTAGAACCCCTCTGTGAAAGTCTGTTGCCCTACCAAGTGAGCTAAAGCAACAGTGTGGCTGTTCAAGAAACTTGTAGGTATTGAATCTCTCTATCCCACAGCTCTATATGTGCAGTGAGGCTGTGACAGTATTGAAATTTTTTTACTGCGGTGAAAAAGTAACACCCCCCTGCGGTTTACCTCCAACTCTAGACACTGCAACATTTTATATTGTTTATCAACATTATATTTTGTATAATATGTATTGATATATTTATCAATATTATATTTTGTAATTTTCCCGTGAAATGATAAAGACTGACAACAAGAGTTAGAGGAAGTAGTTTTGAGGTACAGAAAGGGGCAAGTGCTCACATGACGCGCACCAGACGTAGGGGAAGGATGCCGAATATAGTGCCTCGTATAGCCAAGGACTCGTAGTTATGAATAAGTTAATGAGCAAGACTGGCAGAAAATTTTACTGTAGCCTATTTATTATAGCCTCTCTATGCTTGATGTAGGTCTATACTCGAAATAAATGCCTACAGGTATGTCCATTCCACCTCTGTCCCTAAAGCACCGCTTGCCAACTGTTCAGGAACAATATTGGACCTTGTACACTGGCTGGTGTTGAGAAATGCTATGGTCTAATCCTTCCATGACTTTCTCCAAATATTTAGGCTTTAAAGGCCTGTGTTTTCAGAATTTTAAAAAACGATTGTAAATATATTTTTTGCAGTTTTCTCCCTGCAACCTATCCACAACTTACGCAAGTACAACGGGCTACAGGGCGTTGATAGACCGGTGTGAAAGTCTCTCCCTCTCCTTCTCCTTTTTTCCATCTACCAAGTCAGCGTCTTCAAAACTCCATGTAAAGTAATTTGACACATGATTACTCGCATACCTTTCGAACACCGGTGTGATGAGCACAGATCTCCTGCATATGAAACGTGGGATATCCTGTCCGTGGATGAACCACGCAAAGGAACCACTTCAGGGTCATTCTGTGTCAACTCAACCAGAGCTCCTCGGCTCAAATTTTTGATTTTGAGCATTTTTTTTCTGGCAGAAGATATCCATAAATTATTAAGAAAGCCCAGATATTAAAGCTCACTGATCATTATTTACTGAGTTTCTCCCAGTTTGTAGAGTGGGGTGTCAACACGACAATTTTCGCCTATGATTTTGAGCAAGTTTAGGGGTCTAAAATCGACATTGAGAAAGATAGTGGCTCCACCATTTTTCTTTTACAGAGAGACTTGTAGGTGGACTACAAGATTCTGGCAGTTTCAGCACTTGATTTTGTGATGTGTGCCTATGGCAGTAGCCGAAAAACAGAAAAAACACATTTTTTAAGTTTAAATATTAATCACTCCAAAAGTATCAAAGATCCCTCAATATCCTTTTACTGGTTTAAAATAAAAAATATGTAATCTGTGTCTATGCATTTGCAAGGACCTGGGTGGTTTATTCTTAGATAATGACCTGTGAATATAGCTCCAGAATTAAGTAGTCAAATTTGACAGGTCAAAAACCAACTGTGTGACATATGGTAGGAAGCTAGCCTTTTTATGTCCATAAAGAGGTTCTGAAGTAAAAATAATATATTTTTCATTCATTAAAAAAAAAAAAAGGCAAATATTTCAAAAAAAATGTCGAGGGTCAAACCAATACATTCATTGTAAATTGAATTAAGAACTATTCCTCTCATGAAATTCATAACAAAAAACTTCAGTTTGTGTAGTAATGAAGGAAAAAGATACATTTCCAATTTTTATATTATTTTTACTTCAGAACCTCTTCTTTATGGACACAAAAGACTAGCTTCCTACCATGTGTCACACAGTTTGTTTGCAAATGCATACACACCAAGATATTTTTATTTTAAACCAGTAAGTAAAAGGATATTGAGGGATCTTTAATACTTTTGGAGTGATTAATATTTAAACTTTTTAAAAAAATCACTCAGGTGTTTTTTCTGTTTTTCGGCTACTGCCATAGGCACACATCACAAAATCAAGTGCTGAAACTGCCAGAATCTTGTAGTCCACCTACAAGTGTCTCTGTAAAAGAAAAATGGTGGAGCCGCTATCTTTCTCAATGTCGATTTTAGACTCCTAAACTTGCTCAAAATCATAGGCGAAAATTTTCGTGTTGACACCCCACTCTACAAACTGGGGGAAACTCAGTAAATAATGATCAGTGAGCTTTAATGTTTGGGCTTTCGTCATCATTTATGTATATCTTCTGCCAGAAAAAAAGTTATCAAAAATTTGAGCCGGGGATCTCTGGTTGAGTTGACACGGAATGACCCTTCAGAGAAATCCTGTGTTGACAGTCGGTCAGAGGAGAGGAGAGAGTGTGTGTGTGTGTGTGTGTGTGTGTGTGTGTGTGTGTGTGTGTGTGTGTAAGCAAGTTCCCAAAAGGATTTAATGGACAGAGCTCATTATATGTGTATAAATATTTGACATTTAGCAAATGCTTTTCATGCTGGTTATTTCCTTTTATTGTATACAATATAACACTCTAAGATAGGCTATAGGTAATATCAGATGAGTGCTTGCATAAAATTTCAAGAATTCCATGCAGTAAATTCAGATGAACACTCCTGTCATGTTTTTTTAAATACCTTATAGTTTGTTACTGTTTATCATTTAATTGTGAAGTACTTTTTTTGCAGTGTTGCTACTCAGGCGGTGTAGCTGCAATTTTAATAAAGTATACAATTAAAACGTAAAAAAAAAAACTGCGGTGATGACTGTAGTGAGCTCAACCCCACGTGTCATGTGACCGCGGTAATGTGGTAACCGTCACAGCCCTAATGTGCGGCAGGATTTAAAAAAAAAAATTTGGGACAACGTATGATCCTACCAACCAACCAGCAGAATGACTTATACTAGCTTCTGGTTGCAGCTGGAAAAAAAACAGGTGTACCTTCCTCAACCTTAAAGTAACCTTTCACTCTTGTACAACATTCATCATTTTCAATCCACCTGTGTGGTGTGATTTTGCTAGTAGTCAACCTTGGGCATTTCTGCTACTATGGCTCTAAATCGATCAAATCACTTATTTTTTTATAGTTGCGCAGTCGTCTGAAACAGAAAGATAGTGACAACTCCTGTATTGTGTGAAACACAAAATAAGTAATCACAGAGTTATGGTCGACCAGAAAGTTGTATTTTTTAATATTGCTGGCAACGGTGAGAACCAATCTATACTCTGCGGAAGTACGACAGCCATGTTTGTGAAAAAAGCCTATAGAACTGAGAGCGACAAGGGGGGTGATGGGATACACAAGACAAGCTGAAAGAGTGAAGACGGGTAACGTACATGGCAGTATGTTTTAGTGGGGACAGTGTGATTGGTGAAGTTAATAGAGAAGACTATGTTTTTTTTGTTCTGACAAATTGGAGAAGAGGGACGGGGGATGCAAGTGATGAAATGGAGCTCATAATGTTGAAGTTAAGTGATAGACCATTTTAACTTGATTGCAAATGTCCTGTACACAGCAGGAACCACAGTCCACACAATGATGAATGTATACTACTGCATACTGATTAGCACCAGTGTATTCTTTTGCTGTTGTATAAACACATGAAACATTTATAAATGTGAAAAGTCTGAAGACTCTGTGTGCAGTAGGATACTTTAATTTGGGTTAATTTGCTATTAGTTAACAGTTGTAAATTAATGGGGCAGAGGAGTGAAATGTGCAGTGAGACCCTAAATTCTGTCATAAAATGTATCCATTGAACTGAGGTCTTGTGTTTTCCACCAGGGAAAAAGGTTGCCAAAGTTGTGAACAGCCGCCTAGATACGTGCAGTAGGGAAGTCCTCCGGCACGATGACCTGAAGAATCTGGTGCAGCTTGGAAGAGTCCGAGACCATTTCATCTGTACGTATCTGCAGAATCTAGTATTACAGAGTGTATATATACCAGTGTTTCCTCTAGATGGTTCTTGCAGAAATGCAACATCATTAGGACCATGTGACACAAACTTTTCAATGGAAAAAAAAATAGTGCCACCAAATGCTGCAGCAATTACTGGGATGGTCATCCAAATAGCCAGTATACAAAATATACAGTAAAGAAATATTGGCCAGATCATCTCAGATGTAGGGGTTGGGTGCTTTTCCTCAGAGTTGCCATAGTTCACAACTTCTGTTCCTACATGACAAATATAACCATACATCTTAATTTCTGCAATGGTTGCATGCTCTTGAGGTGTGTTTTCACAGGGTCGTCATTTCACACTAGGGATCGCACTGCGTCCCAATATTGGACACTTGATGGGCGTGCCCTAAGTTTCTCCTCCATGACTACAGACCAACAAATAAACATTTCCTGGCTGCACCTGATTGGACGAACGCTTTCACTTGTTGGGCTGTTCTTGGTATCTGCCCCTGGATTTCAAACTGGTAAAACAAGGGGGCTTGTTGAGTAACTTTCTCTTATATTACGAAAACAGTTAACTGAAATGTGTTTCTGAAAACATTTGAGGCGCGAAATAAGCCATGCAGTTGCGAGTTTCGGGAGTTTCAAGAGGCGGCGAGTCACGCTGGATGCCTCTGATTTGCATAAAGTAGACTACACCTCAACTTTATGCAAATGTAGACCGGCCAACGCAACACACAGTCTCTCGAAATGCACCGTGGTGCTACCAGAATGCATTGCACGGCCGCTTACATAGAAAATGAATGTGAAGCGTGGAAATGACAGAACCTGTGAAAACACACCGTGACCGTAGTAATGTCCTAAATGTACATAGTTGTTTATTTTACTGTAGTTATACATCTTCACATGTATCCCTTCTCCCATACAGTTACTGTTGAGTCTACTGGTGTCCTGCCACCGGATGTCCTGGTCACAGAGGCTATCAAAGTTCTCATGGCCAAGTGTCAGAGGTTCCTGAATGAACTGGACTCTACAGACATGGAATGATGTACCAAATATGCACACTCACACCCACCGCAAAGGAAATGACATTGAAATAAACCACAGATTAGTAGGGATTGGTTTGTTGATACAGCAACTTCAGTGTAAGGGCTCTGTTGCAACTTTGCTGTATTCATGAAATCTATTGAATTCCTCAAAGCGGCATTTTGTTATGAGCATGTTTTATTTGATTGACTTGTATATGTTGCGGTGTGGTGTGTTCTTATGTACCATTTGTGCCACTCTTGGAAAGCAAGTTCCCAGTGATGTAATTTGTTGAGGAGCTCAGTTTTATTTGTACTAGTGTGAAAAGCCTGGTATTTAATACAAAATGATCACATCGTAAGTAATGGCTACTTGTCCAGATATACAATTTTCTGTATCATTTGCTTTCAAGTCAAATTTATTACAGACAGTATCACAGGAAGATTTGCAGTAGTTTTCATATAGTACTGTCAAGATAATAAACAATGGCACCATATTCATCACAATTTCAGAGGAAAAAGAGTGCATTAGTGGTAACTGCATGTAAACCTGATTAATAATCAAGTTATTTGAACCTGATCTCTGAGGCCTCACGAAGCAAGATTAGTGGGTTAGCGAGCTAACTTTGGGTTTAACCCTGGCTTTTCGGTCTCACGGAGGTGTCTCACTTTTAACCGGGGTAGATCACCATGGTAACCTATGCTGCACGGCTAACCTGCTCCGGAGCAGGTTCAGTTCAGGCTATCAGATCAAAACGTATGAAAGGCCTCCTGACTAATCAGCTCTCTGGAAACATGGAGTTACCATTCCTACAGGATCCCAATATGGACAAAAATACTGCATATGAATTAAAATGACAAGTAATAAAGAAAACTGTTAGGCTACTATTGAATTGACAGACAGTAAGAAGTGCTGTTTGCAGGGCAACGACCAGTAGAATCACTTTGCTTTCCATGATCATTTATTATAGTGGAGAAATGGCACGTATGTAATTGACCATATTATCAATGAATGAAAGTTACTGTTGCATATTAATTGCGCTGAATTTCTTTTATTGGATTCCTGCCAATGTTTGGTTCAGTGTAGGCTATTTCGTTCATATTCCATCACCGCAGCCCTGAAGCACATATGAGGCTGACTTTATGAATAGAAAATCTTTTTACAGCCTGAATGTGTCCACAAAATGTTTTATCAATGGAAAGTATGCCACTGTGTCCTAATGACAGGGCAGTTCCTCCAGTAATCCTCTCTAGCCTTGATCACAGAAACAATGTTACTTTTTGCTATTATGTTTTGTAATGCTGACATTTATTTATTTTAAGACTTTGTTCTTCTTTAGAGAAGAACAGAAATGTTAGTAATCCATTTCTTTCTGATGCTTTCCAGTGCTTAACGTGTTGAAAATGTCAGCATAGGGCTTATATAATCCTATAATTGGGCCTATTTATTGTCTATGGCTTTTATTGTTTTATTATTGTATTATTTTCTACTATTTCTATTGCTTCTTGTTATATTTTAGTTGTGTGCTTAGGCCTATATTCTATATCCTTTTCCCCGCTGAATCATAGTCTACTTTTCCCACTGCAACGACCTAAATTTCTCATGGTGATCAATACTTTCATCTTATCATAAGTTGTCTGATCTGGATCTGTCCATGTTGCATGTGATTGGCTATTTGTTACAAACCCTGCCTCTTTCATGTGAATGCGCTCATAGCTGAATAGGAAAATCCTGGGTTGACAGAGCCAGTTGATAACCAGCTACGTGAGACCGGTTATCCGGTATCGCCAATGTTTTGCCAAGGTTTTGTGAAGATAGCCTGACTATGTTGAACTCCGCTTCTTGAGACAGGTCCCTGCTCTCCGGCTCCCAATTTCATGTGCTACCTTCATCTCAGCTGCCTCATACCTTATATGCATACAGAGAAGCACTGCTGATACAACAATGTGATTTACTGAAAAATCCCATAGTATCTGTTGTCTTAACATTGTAAAGATTTAGCCACATATAAGATACTGGTAGTACTTTATTGATCCCCTTGGGGAAATTCAGGAATATATCATCATACATTATTGTATGGCAGCAATCCATGTAAAGTAATAGATGACGAACCCAGAAGTTTGTCATCTGAATTCATTTGCATTTACTTGAATTTAGTTACATTTTTACAGTGATACAACTTCAAGTTAATTAGTTTTACTGCACAATAAACAATATTTGTACAAAATGATTATTCATTCATTCATTCAACCTTTATTTATACTCGAGAGAATCATTGAGGGAGACCCTCATTTACAATGATTTCGAGTCAAATTACATAAAGAAAAAGAAACAATAGCAAGGAGATAAACCAACAGAGAAAAGGCAATACCACAATTAACTAATAAAAAGCCATTAAAATGTACCGATTAGGGAAAAAAGATAGATTAAGATAATTAAAATAAAATAATTAAAAAATAATCTTTAGGTTACATGATGCCCAAATTGATTAAAATAATTTAAAATGTAAAATAAAATACAGTTATGTAAAACAATAGCAAGTAGAGGTTGGGAGGTTTAAGATCAAGTTTCTAAAATGTCCAAAAGGTATGAGTGCATTGATTTTGAGGAGGTGCTGTAATTTGTTCCAGGAATCAGGTGCACTAAAATTAAAAGTAGTCTTTCCAAGTTCAGACCTGGCTCGTGGAACATGAAGCAAGAGCCGGTCAGTAGAGCGGGTCTGATAGAGCCCATCTGAGTAACAAAGTAATTCTGAAAGGTAATAGAAAGGTTGAAAATATGAGTTATTTGTTCTGAGATAATTTGTACCGAGAGCTTAAGAAAAAAAGGATCCAAATTGTCCTCTCCAGTACACTTCCTGAGATCGATGGCAAGGAGAGCATCTTTGACTACATTTGAAGAAACAGGAACTAGGGTAAACAGAGGGCTGCGAGAAACAAGAGAGTAAACTGTCATCAGTAGGAGAGGGATCTAATCCCCCATCCTCAAAAAGGTGACCGGCTGCTACAAAATGTTTATTAAAAGCCAAACTAACCTTGACCTGAGTAGGAACTGAGGAAAAGTTATTTTTATTGGAATTTAACATCCTTCCAGAAATTTGCCAGAGTTGAGTAAGAGCTAGAGATTAAATCCAGAAAATACTCAGATTTGGCTTTCCTCACCATGAATGTGCATCTGTTTCTGAGTTATTTGAAAGCAGTCCAATGGGAAACACAGAGTTTCTTTCCATTAACAAGTCAGATAGATCATTTGTAAACCAGGGGTTTGATCTATTTTTTACTTTGTGCTTTTTAAAGGGTGCATGCTTGTCTATGACTGAAAGGAAGGTCTTGATGAAATAGTCCAAAGCCAGCTCAATGTCCGGAATTTCAGATGAAAGATGAATATCACTATGATAGAGATCATTTAAAAAGGCTTGTTCATTAAATTTTTTAAAGTGACGCTTAACAATAATTTGGGATTGCGATCTCTTTAAGCGTGTGCTCCTGATACAGGCCACCGGACAGTGATCACTGACTCCAAGATCAAATACACCAGCAGAAACAATTTTATTTCAATCAATTAGCGTTGAGTTCAAAGGGTTTTTTAGATTAGATCTAGTAGGTTCAGTGATTAGTTGTGACAGATTAAGACTGCAACAGATCTCTTTAAAGTAATCAGAGGTGTCAGAAAGCCAATCAATGTTAAAATCACCCATGACAATTACCTCACTATTGACATACCTAGAGAGTATATCTGCCAGATCATTAATGGAGCTAGTGACAGCTGAAGGGGGCCTGTATATACCAACCACAGCAATAGACTCATTTGGCACCAAAACAACTTTAAGAGCAATGAACTCGAAACAATTCGGCACAGAAACAGCATGTAACAAGGAGACAGAAATACAGGATTTGATATATACGGCCACGCCCCCTCCCCTCCTGCTTCTGTCAATTCTGAATAAACTGTAATCATTTATTGCCACATCAGAGTCACTAACCCCCTTCTTTAACCATGATTCAGTAAGAACCAAAATATCAGGGTCTGCCTGAGAAACTAATATTTTAACATGATCTAACTTCTGATGTTGGAGCAGACTTCTGATATTTAAATGTAGAAATCCCAAACCTTTCCTAGATTTGAGAATGTGCGGTGCATTTAGACTAAACAATGTAGGGTTCACAGCAGCAGGAGACTCTGGGGCAACATAGATAAGATTGTTAAAATTGATATTCCTGCCATTATGGGACATATTGTTCCTAGAGTTCCGCTGGGACGGGCGCCTAAGAGGCTCACAAACAATGGTTTGTGGTTGATAAGAAAGTCCTGGCCAAGAGGGGGCATCTGGTGAAATAGAAGTGGACAGTGAGGCCGAGCAGTGACGTGGTGTAGTGATCCTTTGGCTGTCCACTGATGTAGGTTGATGGTGTACAGGCATAGAGGAGTGATGGAGTTGGATAGCGTACTGCTATAGAGCAGTGCAACAAGGAGATTCCACTGCGCAGCAGCTTCTTTGGAAGAAAGACAGGCAGTCTGGTGCTTCTCAGGAGCAGTACATGACAGCAAAAATAAAGAAAAAATTCACTGGAGCACCTGGACAGTTTAGCCTTTTATTGAAGGTGCAAACACATTAGTCTAACATTTAGATGAATAGGAATGACAAAACAGGAATAATATTTTACATTATTCCAGCTGCCATCCTTCCATCTTAAAAAGAGGGTTGCCCTACAGTCAATTCTTAAGAATATGTAGTACTGAGGCTGACTTTGAGACACAAGCTATGGATCTACATGACCGCTTCATGTCAAAGGGATATGATGAAAGAAACCTGAACACAGCTTTATCTAGAGCCAGAGAGGTAATAGGACCAGTTTGCTCACCCCCAAGCCCTCCCCCACTAGTGGTCAGTCTGGTATGTGTCAACACCTTAAGGATTGGATGACTAATAATTTTTTGCAGTTAAATTCAGATAAAACCGAAGTCCTGGTTATTGGCCCAAAGCATGTTGCCAGCCAAATTCGACCTGCCCTTGGTACACTAAATAAACACATTCAGCCTGTGTCAAGGAACCTAGGAGTCTTATTTGACTCGAGCCTTAATTTTGAGCAACATACTAAAAAGCTTGTCCAGTCTTGCTTTCTCCATTTAAGGAACATTGCTAAAACTAGAACCATACTGAATTTCAACGATACTGAGAAGATTATACATGCTTTTATTTCATCTCGCCTTGACTTCTGTAATGCCCTGTTTACCTGTCTTAACCAAAAAGAGGTAGAACGGCTCCAATGTGTTCAGAATGCTGCAGCAAAGCTTTTAACTAAAACTAAAAGATGGGATCACATCTCTCCTGTTTTAGCGTCTCTTCATTGGTCGCCTGTTTGTGTTAGAATTGATTTTAAGATTTTATTGACTACTTTTAATAAGGCTTTGCATGGCCTGGGCCCGAGTTATCTTTCCGAACTTTTGATCACTTATGAGCCTGCGCGCAGTCTGAGATCCTCAGGCAGGAATCTTCTGACTGTCCCCATGTCCAGGTTAAAGACTAAAGACTTCACCGTTAGGGCTCCTAGGCTTTGGAGTGGCCTGCCTAAGACTGGCAGAGTCAGTATCATCTTTTAAATCTCTTCTTAAAATGTACTTTTATCGTAAGGCCTTTTTATAACCTTTTACTTCTATTCATTTCTTGTTGCCTTGCCTGTTATTTTATTTCACTTATTATCACTATGGCTGGATCTGTTTACCTTACCTTTTGCTTTTAGTGTTTTATTCTTTTATTAGGCCTAGCCTATATATTTTTGTTTAATCACTTTTACCTTACTGATCTATTGTTCTGTCTTTGTTCTTTTATCTCTTCTGACTGTGTAGTAAATCACTTTGTGATTTTATTTTGTTTGTCGGCACACGGCACAGCCAAGGGCATCGAGAGACATATACAGGTCAGGCAGGCAGTCAGTCAGCAGTTAGTAACGCTTCCTGAGACGGCCTCTAGAGGGCAGCTGTGGCTCAGAGATGAGCAACGGGAGACGGAGTGAAAACTAAAGTGAAACTTAACATTCCACAGCTCCAAACTCGCTTAACGGGATTTGTAAATAGTAACCTGATAATCGTCTTCTGATGTCCTACAAACTTAACGGTAGGTATTATTATTACCTTGCGGTATTTAAGTAACGTTAGTGGAATTATTGAATTGAATTGAATTGAATTGAATTGAACATGCGCCGTGGGCCTGTAGGCTACAGGATCTGTTGTTTATCAAACATGTTCAATAATAACGTTACAGCATGAGTATTCAATGCAGAGAGTGAACAAGACCCCCCCCCTCTCTATATGGACTTAGCTGGTTAAATACATTTAAAAAAAAATACACATCTTTAGTTTGTCCAACTTAGAATAATTTGGTAACTGGTTACAGTTGTTTTTTCAAGCTCAGGTAGCTTTTATTAAGTTATTATTATTAATATTATTTAGTTTGTTTCATTTTTTACAGGGAATGTGTTTTTTTTTTAACAAATAGGGTACAGTACATAGTCAGTTGTATATACTGTACATAATCAGTTGTATCAAACATTTTTCAAACAATCAGTTGTATCAAATATATATATATTTTTTCACAAAAATATATAAAAATTGAAATATTGATTTAACAGAAAACCCTTGTTAAAATGTTGAATAAACACGAGAACTTGTTTGGGAGATTGGGAGAACTGTTGCATAGAGGTCATTGAGAAAAGAATATTGATAACAATTATATTAAAGTTTGCAATTCAAAATGATCATAACATGCTTATATATTTTGGCCCACGGCTCACTGGTGAGATTACATTTTGGCCCACAGAGCTGAAAACTTTGGGCACCCCTGCTCTACAGGAACAGTAATTAGTAACATTAGTAACTATCACTAATGTAATAACTGAATTTGAAATTGTAATCCCTGACACTACTCATTACTGAAAAAAGTAATACCCATATTGCCCAACACTCGTTGTGTATTTACTGAAGTGTCCATGTGGCTTCTACTACGTTGGTAAAACCAGAATGGAGTTGAAAACCAGAATATCTGAACACAAAAGCAATATCAGAAACCATGACAAAAAATCTCTGGTGGCTAGGCATTTTAATGCCACTGGCCATGATGTATGCAGACTGAGATTCCAAGGTGTGGAGGTGGTAAAACCTTTGAGGAGAGGGGGTGATAGGGACTACTTACTGCTACAAAAAGAGGCCTTTTGGATCCACTCTCTACAGACGGAGTTCCCAAGGGGTGTCAATGAAGAATTACTGTTAAATTGTTTTTATGCAAGTATATGTATATGCATTTCTAAATTGAGGAGCTCTTGTGGATTTTTATCTCTTTTCTATTATCTTCTTATAGTGGGCGGCATAGCTCAACATATAACAATTGTTCATTTTGTGATAAATTTGGCACTTAAGAAACTTAAGAAATGCGGGGAACCGACGAGTAAAAAGTGCTATCAGGAATCGCTTTTGCTGAAGTTGTCATGTACATTGAGGAAGCACGCCTTGATAACAGCACTGCACCAGTCTTCAAGCTGGCTGATCTGGCTCATCTGTACAGGTCGAGGATGGAGCAGCTTGGCATTAAGCTCGATGCTAGAGTGAACACTACAAGATTGAAGGAAAGACTCTTGGCTCAGATCCCAGACCTGCAAGCTCAGACCCAGGGGTGGGATGTCCTTCTCGCATTCTCTGATGACATTGGTGCAGCCCTGACCAAGGCATGTGAATGGGACAGTGACAGTGATGCCGTGCACCTGGGCCGTGCTGCGAACATTGTGCGTTGCCACATGTTTGATGAGCTGAAACCCTTCACTGGGTTTCAAGAAGGCTGCCAAAGAGACTCTGTGCCGAAACTACTCCTGCACTGGTAAACATGGTCCTTGAAGGTCCAAGCATCAGAGACCAGAGTGAATATCCAGTGATGTCAGCAGCCCTAACCATCGCACAACTGCTAAAGTTTAACAGCGTCAAGCACAGGCGGCTTGATGGACACACAACATCTGCCAACGTCAGACACAGCACTGCTCAGGAAACACCTGTACCGATGTATATAGGCCTGATGGTCCATGCCCAAACCAGGAAGAGGGAACTTGTGGACCGGCTTTCACATGTGGGTGTCAGTATCACGTATGACCGTGTGCTTTGTCTGTCAGCCCAGCTAGGAGAAACTGTCATCCAGCAGTTCCACAAGAAACAGGTGGTCTGCCCTCCTAAGATGCGTGGTGACGTCTTCACAACTGCTGCGGTTGATAATATTGACCATAACCCTAGCTCAACTACCTCAAAGGAGTCCTTCCATGGCACAGGTATCTCACTCCTTCAACACCCTGCCTTTGCAGGTCAAGGAGTTGACCGTAGCATTGTGATTGTTGGAGGTTCTGCAGGCCAAAAGACAGTGGGCCATTTGCCAAGCTACTACACAGAAGTTCCACCGGTTGTCAGTAGCGCGAAGGCACCTGTACCACCTAGCACCGTGGCATCTCTGAGCAGGGAGAACTCTGACCAGAACATCAAGGAAGAGTACTGCTGGCTAGAAAATGTGCGGAAGATTCTTGCACTTGCATCTGATGATGAAGAGAACTCTGTGAATCAGAGTGTAGACAACATGTCCTGGGCTGCATACCATGCAAGTCACCAGCCTGCTGGAAGAAAAGTCATCTGCCCAAGTGCCCTACTCCCCCTGTTCCACGAGAGTGCCCACACGGTGGCAATGATCAAACACTTGATGGACGTAGTCAGAAAGGCTGTTCAACATCTGAATGCTGGGCAGACACCAGTAGTAACGTTTGATCAACCCTTGTATGCCATTGCCAAGCAGATCCAGTGGAAGTGGCCAGAGATGTATGGGGAAGACAAGTTTGTTGTGATGTTTGGCGGCCTGCATATAGAGATGGCAGCTCTGAAGACCCTGGGTTATTGGTTGCAAGGCAGTGGCTGGGTTGAAGCACCGGTACAAGCGGAGATCACAACAGCAGGCACTGCCGACTCCTTCTTGCGTGCAGCACATGTTGCTCATACCAGACGTGCCCAACAAGTCACAGCGGCTGCATTATACATCCTGCAGTATCGGGCCTACATTAACCGTGACACAGATACAGAAGATGAGCCGTTGGGGTTTGACAAATGGTGCTCAAAGAGGGAAGAGAGCTGCCCTCAATTCCAGTACTGGGCAACAGTCATGGCATTGGAGCTGTGCTTACTGGTCTATGTGCGATCCCTGCGGCAGTCCTCCTTCAGCATGTACCTCGATGCTCTGACAGAACTTGTCCCCTGGTTCTTTGCTCTGGACCATACCAACTATGCCCGCTGGATCCCAGTTCATCTCTGTGACATGACTGAACTACCAACAAGACACCCAGATGTTGCCAAAGAATTTAATGCTGGCAATTTCACCATTCAGAAGACCAACCGGGTCTTCTCTGCAATCCCCATCGATCAAGCACATGAGCAGAATAATACTTACATCAAGAGTGATGGAGGGGCGGTAGGTCTTACAGACAACCCTAGTGCCCTCTGGCAGTGGATGGTAGCTGGCCCTCAGGTTACAGCGCTGATTGAGGACTTTGAAGATGCACACCAGCTCATGGGAAGACAAGATGAGGTGCTCCACCATGACCAGACAGCAAGTGTGCAGAAAGCATTTAGGAAAGACGTCTGCTCACTCGTCAATATAATGGAAGAACCTCCATTCGAAGAGGAGAGCGAAGATCTGCTTGTCCTTGACAGCAAAGAGATTGCGGATCCATCGGCAGTGGAGACTGTTAAGAAGGCACAGAAGATTGGCCAACAACAGTTCCAAGCATTCACAAAGGAATGTCTTGTGGAGAGAACAAAGCCCATTGATGACACAATCCACCGCAACTGGTTGAAACTGTTTGTTGGCTCAACGACAAAGACGAAAAGTAAGGAGAAGCAGCAGCTAACATCAATGAAAAGTGATGTCGAGCTGTTCTCACGACTCTACATTAGCTGTCAAACGAGAGATGGAAACCTGGAAGACTTCTTTCAGCATGAGAACCAAGCATGGCCACCAGCGCTCTCCAATGGAGGAAGATTATGACTTGGGACCAAGAGTGATCTTCTGACATGCCTGGAAGACCTGTCTCCAGCTCAGACTAAAGCCCCTGATGCTACCTGTGTAGTTCTTGATGGAGCTGCCATCATTCAGATGATGAAGCCAGCAGGTGCCAAGACGTTTGATGAATATGCCCAGCAGGTATTCATCCCATATATTTCTTCTCAGCTGCGCAGTGTGTCACGTGTGGACCTCGTTTGGGATACTTACAAGGATGACTCCCTGAAAGGCACAGCAAGAGCCAAGCGCGGAAAGGGTGTAAGGAGACATGTGGTTGGGAAGGCTGCCATACCAGGAAACTGGCAGAACTTTCTGCGGGTTGACAGCAACAAGACAGAACTATTCCGTTTCCTGTCCAAAGTCCTCCTTCAGGCGTTCTGTGAGGAAGACAAGGAAGTTGTCCTCACTGATGGGAAGGGGGTGCTCAGCACACAGCTACGGCAGGATCTCCACACCCTGGCCCCATGCAGCCATGAAGAAGCTGATAGTCATATGCTACTGCATGTATCACACGCTGCACAGCATGGCCACCACCAGATGCTCATTCGCACTGTTGACACTGATGTTGTGGTCTTGGCTGTGTTTGCCATAAGTCAACTACCAGTTGAATGTGAACTGTGGCTAGCATTCTGAACTGGCAAGAGCTTTCGCTACCTGGCAGCCCACCAAATAGCTGTGCCTCGGACCAGAGATGTCATGTGCTCTTCCAATGTTCCATGCTTTGACAGGCTGTGACACTGTATCCAGCTTTGCTGGACATGGAAAGAATGCAGCATGGTCAACATGGAAGTCACTGCCGGAACTGACAGATGCACTACTGATGCTGGCAAATGGACCAAAAGAGATCCCAGATGATGCAATGAACATTATTGAGAGGTTTGTCATACTTCTCTTTGACAGAACCAGCACCTGCACCACGGTGGACCATGCAAGAAGGAAGCTCTTTCCACGGAAAAACGCGGCGCAGCAAATCCCGCCTACCCGAGCTGCTCTGGTGGAGCACGTCAAGAGAGCAGTCTACCAGGGTGGTCACATCTGGGGGAAGACACTGCTACCAGACCCTGTCCTGCCATCACCAACTGACTGGGGGTGGGTGAAGACAGAAGGAATGTATGAGCCCCATTGGACGACGTTGCCACAAGCATCAAAATCCTGCCACTAGCTGATCTCTTGTGGCTGCAAGAGTGGTTGCAGAAAGCGCTGCAGGTGCATGAAGCCTGCACTTCAGTGCACAGGCCTCTGCTTCTGTGAGGGAGAATGTGCCAGCTGACTCTAAGATCTCTCATTTACTCAAACATTAAAGTGCAATGCCATGGTCCATGGCAAGTTGTCTTGCCGTGATGGACAATTAACATGATCAAGATGTGTTCATAGAATGGTTCAAATAGTATACAGCAATTACACTGGTCTTTTCATATAACTTAAGTAGCATAGTTAATGGCTTCAGTACATTCACTGAACATTGTTACATGGCCTATGTTAATACGTAACTGTACTCGCTACTGCTACGGTTGAATCCAGTTATCACTATAACATGTAGAGACAATCTCACCATTTTGTTGCATTTCTTTCATTTATTATTGCCTTACATTGTAATAAAACATATTTTTCACTTTAACTTGTATGTAAATAATATTTGTGGTGCTGAAAACATGGAAACAGCAGCTTGGGGGTGGCCAAAGTGTTCTATGCCAGTAACATGGTCATCAGAATGTCAATCTGCAATGGCCCAATATCCAGATTTCTTCTACATATATTAAGCTACATATGTACCAAATTTGGCGCTTTTATCACAAAATGAACAATAGGTTAGCTATGCCGCCCCACTATTATGTATTTTGCAGTTTTTGTTATTGGATATTGTATTTTCTCTATATATTTGTTGTTTTATATTATATTGTTACTGTTTATCTTAATTTATCAAATGGTTGCTAATTACCAGAGTTTATGGATATTGGGAATTGTCTATAAATATGGGTCACTCCCCCATGGGGGTGGAAACGCTGATGAAGGCTTAGTGCTGAAACGAGTTTGTTTCTTAGCTTGCTGCTGTGCGTATAATAAACTTTTGTAATTTATTTGGTTGTGTGGACATCCCTCCTTTTTTTGCCGCTATAATAAGGTCCCAGTGTCTAAGGCTCAGCCCCGCCATCCCATTAGTTGTAGAGATGTGAAACTTGGTACAGAATATGTATCTGAATGCTGAACAGTTTTGCCTCAAGAATCCATAAATTCTACCTCAAGAATCTTCCTGCCATTTTGGATTTTTTGAAAAACCTTAAAAAATCTTCTTCTTATGAACTGCAAGTCAGAATGACACCAAATTTGGTTTGCAGGCTTCCAAGACTTGCCTTTACTTTCTTTGAAAGTAGCTAAGGAATCAGGCAAAAAATAGCAGTTATTGACCAACGCAGTAGAACCTGTTCCATTGCTGTCATGCAGCTATATTTTATTATATTTTTTCATACCATTTTTAAATAGTAACCTACAAAGTCATGCAAAGTGTCTTATTTTTAACAGTTGTAACTTTACGGGTTCTGCTTGTCTATTTTATATGTGAGAAACTATAGGGAGAGTGGGGTAAGATGAGCCAATTTTTACTTCTACACACATCTACCCTTATTTCAGGATGTCTCCTATCAATTGAAATTATAAGAATGCATCTATGACAAAGGGCCCTGAAAATATGACTTCTAAAAAAAAAGTACTCCTGTGGCTCAACTTGCCCCAGGTTAGGGGTAAGTTGATCCGACTCAGTGGGTAAGTGGAGCCATCTGGGAGTAAATTGACCATCTGACTTTTTAAGTTTAAACCTGAGCATAATTTAAAAAATAATTTACCTCTTTTAAAAAAGCAATAACATAATAACATAAAACCAACCAAATAAAGTTTAATATTCAGAATCTTTTAATGTTTGCCATTGGTGAAACAATTTTAAACATTTCTGTTAAATGAGGGTACTCATCCAAATTAAAAGGACAACAAGCGTAGTTTTGAGGAGCAAAAAAAAAAAAATCGTAACAAAAATATGTTAATGATGATTCAAATCTGCTGGCATCCAGTCACGTATAATAAAACAAAATAAGTGTTTGGCAGAAAAAATAAGTTATTCCCTCCGTTAGTTTCTCTTGTAATTTTAAATTTTGTTAAACAGTTTGACAGTTTTGAACTTGTGAGAACAAACCACCAGTTAGAGCTTCAAGACCACTGCACAATCAAAAACGACTATTCAACATTCCATTCATCAAGGTTGCAGGGAAATATTAATTGTTGCTCCCTCCTTGCAGTTCCTCCAACCTTTTGAGGTTGAGGTAGCTTCTTCAGCACATCACTCCGTGGGAAAGATCCCTCATCATTTTCCTTGAATGCAAAGGTGGGTTTCTGATTGCCAGTGCTCCCCCAGATTCTTCTGAGAAATCTTGCACTCACTTCGTTGCCCTCAAAGCTCTCAACCAAGCCAATGTAATGGTAGCTCTTGCATTTGGTTGCAAAGTTTACTATGACAAAGTCACCAACTAACAGATCTGAGATGTCTGGTTCACTTCTCTCATCCTCAGAGCTCTCATACTCAGAAGTGTCATCAAGTGGGATGGGAACATCACTCTCCTCAGAGCTGCTGTACACTGATTTTCTTCTTGGTTTGTTTCTTCTTAAGCTTTCCTTGTTCTTTGATGTTACTTTCCTTTTTCCCCTTCTGTTTATTTGTTCTCTTTTCATGAGCCCTTTCAATTGCCTGCTTTTCAGGTGTATCAGTCAGGATTCTTGTCTTCACATGCTTTCGCTTTGTTTGTGCCCTGGGCTGCTGACTTTTGGGTAAGGGTAGAATTTCAGTAGGAGACACATATCCATTGTGGCTGGGGTGCGAATCTGTGCCACTTGGTGAAGCACATGCATGTGAAAGCAGCTCAGCAGAGATGGAGGTTGAAACCACAGGTGGATCATCTGCAGCAGCAGACTGCAGCTCAGGGTTTGGCCTGTCTGACACCATGGATGGCTCAAACTCCGCATCAGAGAAAATATCTCTGTTGTAAGGGAAAATCCCTGTGGACCTGAATCCAGAAGAGATATTCTGTGGTGTCATTGCTGACATGAAAGCCTCATTCACACGTCCAGGGATTTGGTATATGCTGGCTGTTTTGCCTGGGTTAGATCTCATCTTACCATCAACAGCTCTGTTGTAATAGGTCTTAAATGGACCATAAACACTCTTGTCCAGAGGCTGCAGGCGATGGGCCGTGTGGGGTGGAATTGTGAGCATAACAATACCCTTTCTTTTTGCTATATCCAGTGCCCTCAGTGAAATGTGGGCCTCATGGTTATCAAGGATTAGCAGCATGGGATGGTCAGAGGAGCAGTTGGTGTGCTGAACCAGATGTTCAAGGAACTCAGCAAAGGTGTCTTCATTGATCCAGCCAGATCTGGTGGAGGTACCAATTGATCCTGGAGGTGCTCCTGTAATGAAATGGGCTTTGTATCTAACCCTTGGGAAGATAAACATGGGAGGGACTGCATTCCCAGTAGCATTGACTGCACAGACCACAGTCACAAGCTCTCCTCTTTCAGCAGACATGATGGCGCCCACTTGCTTCTTTCCTTTTTCTGCCCCTACCTGCTTTGGTGTCTGCACTGTTGTGACACCTGTTTCGTCAACATTATAAATAGTGGTCGACCGATATGGGTTTTTCAATGGCCGATGCCGATGCCGATATTTAGAGAGTAGGGCGGCCGATGGCCGATATATAATGCCGATATCATGTTGTTGTTGTTGTTTTTTTGCATCTGATAAACTACAACAATTTAATAATAATAACAAATGAGACACAAAATTGCTGAACGTAAATGAACATTTATTTAACACTAATGTTATTGTCTGCATTGTCTCTGTTTGCTTAAGTAGATCTGCACTCTGCAGATATTGCACTTGGCCTTCCCTGGTGTTGGCTCAGTGAAATACTGCCATAAGGGACTAGATTTCTGTCCAGCCATCTGTAATCATTAAAATAGAAAAAATAGTCAGTATTTGGGTTAAAAATAAAAAAAAACAAAGAAAAGTCATGTATAATTCCATTATTCCATGCACATTACAATCTAATATACATGGTTATCTTAGCCAGTAACATGTTGTTTTAGATGGAATTTTTATTAATTAATGAAATAGAAAAATACATTGGGTTATGCTGTAGATTTCAGAACGTGACTGGTATTTAAGGGAGAGCGGGGTACAGTATGTCAGAAGCGACGTCATTCAACTGCATTATTCTATACATTATAACATAATATATATTTAACGCTAGCCAGTAATGGTTTTAGATTAGATTTGCTGTCATTTAGGATGGGAGAAACGTGTTAACATTTAGAAAAGACGATGGTGACTGAGGAAATTTAGGCAAACGTTTATAGCAGGGTGCATGAGAGTTATAGTACAGGGCTCGAAACTAACTTTTTCACCACCTTCCCAAAACTGTCCCAAAGCATATTTTTGTATGCTTGTTGACAGACTCGGTTACAAGCCAAATTGCCAATCTAAGTGATCAAAGACATTAAAAAATAATAACTTAGTTCACTTGCATTGCACAGCCTGCTCATATCATCTACCAAGTGAGTAGAGGTGACAACAATGTGATAGAGCGGAGATTCTGTCCCGCGAATCCACTACTATCTCTCATTAAACACTGTGCCAAGTTAGCTTGGTGTATTGAAGCACAGACAAACACACACACACACACACACATGCGCGCACGCGCGCAGAGGGACAGAGACACGCACACAAGTGCAGAAACGTTATGTTAGCTAGAAGCCCATAACGTTCGTTCCCCAAAACGTTGTTGGCAAGTTGATAACGTTAACGCTAGCTTTCGGACTCCTGTTAACGTAAGCCCACTTGTTGAATCGAGGCTATCTCTAGCCCATTAGCAAATGCAACTGACTAACTAATGTTGGGTATAACTTATAGGGTTGCCAACTCTCACGCTTCTGGCGTGTGACACATGCTTTCTTCTTCAGTCTCACGCTCTCACGCTGCCCAAACAATTCTCATGCCAAAACACTGCGATAGCAACACAGATGAACAGGCGAACGTATTATGGTCAAAAAGGCTCTTAAATTACTTTCTGATTGGTGCGCGATGCTTATCTCCGTGTTGATTGGACAGCTGCAGAGGCACTCAGGCCTAAACCTAACCAATCAGAGGCAGAGTAGGGGCGTGTATTCGCGGAATGCGGGGGGGGGGGGGGGGAATCAAGCAGCCGGGAGCCCGGTGTTCAAGCAGCAAGCCAGCCACACTCAACTAACCTGGCATGAACCAAGGTAAGTGACTAGGACAGCTATCAATCATGGATTAATTAATTAACGAACCCAGGGTGTAACAAACTATATAGTATTTGTTTTGAATAAATGCTCTGTAAGGTACAGAGGTTTAAGCTAGCTGGCATTCGGTTTTTCTATGCAACTAGTTAGCTAGCTACTATGTATGTTTTCAAGAAAGACTTATCAACTCTGTTCCAGATGAGCTTATTGAGATATTTTAAGAAGGCGAAAGAGAGAGAAGGAGATGAGAGACCAGCATTAGAAAACGTGAAAAAGTGCAGAGGAAGACAGGGACAGAGGCAGCAGGAATGGAACATCGTCAGAGGAGAGAATGAGATATGTGGAAAATGGAGATGATGAGACACAAGTGCAAGCTTCAGAAATGAGACCATCGCAGGTAACTTGGCTAGCTCACAATACCATCCACCAGAGATTTCACAAGTAAAGTAGCCAACGTCACTAGCCAGCTGTTTTTTTGTATTGTAACGTTTACTAGCAAATAACTACAACTGTAGCGTGCTGTTTACCACACTTATATCCACTTTTTGATTCCATTATGCTTGTAATTTGTTAGGGTTAGGGTTATGTTAAGTCAGTGTCTACACTTTTGTTCAATTAGCTAATTAAATATCTCTCTTCCCCATAGACTGTAGAAAGAAAGTGTGAGTCACAGTGTATTCCATCAAAAAAAAGGAAGAATGCAGGGGCAGCCTCTTATGGCTCCAAATTTAATTCACAGTTGACCAAGGAATGGCCTTTCATCAGGGGTGGAAAGAGTACAAAAAAAATCTACTCAAGTAGAATTACTGTTACTTTGATGAAATTTTACTTAAGTAGAAGTAAAATTACTGGTGTAAAAATCTACTTGAGTAAAAGTAAAAAGTAGCTCATTTAAAATGTACTCAGAGTAAAAGTTACTTAGTTGGAGGGGGGGGGGGGGGGGGGGGGGTTATATCATCTCTCCCATGCAATAAAAAAGTACAAACACATATATAAAGCTCAAACTAGGTTCTTTTTTTTAAATTAAAGAACACCTTTGCAAAATAAGGTGCATAAACAGAGTCAAACATGTCAATTCAATTATGAGAGGTAATAGTGCTTGTGTCAGTACAGACCATCCCATAAAACATTTTCCAGTAACACAACCATTCCTATCTTCAGGTATCTCTGTAAGCAAGAAATGTGTGTGTGTTATCTAAACAAATCTAAAAGACAAAACGTTCTGGATGTCAAATCCCCTGGGACCCGCAGCGGCTGGCCGTAAACCAGTTCAGCAGACGAGGACTGGAGGTCCTCTTTAGGGGCGGTCCTGAGGCCCAGCATGACCCACGGGAGCCTGTCGACCCAGCTGCTGTCCTTGAGGCTGGCCCGAAGAGCGGCCTTCATGGAGCGATGAAACCGCTCGCACAACCCATTGGCCTGTGGGTGGTACGCGGTGGTGCGGTGGAGCTTCACCCCCAGGCCCTCTGCGACTGCGTTCCACGTAAATTGTGGGCCTCGGTCAGAGGAGAGGTCAGATGGGGTGCCACCTCGGTGGACGTCGACGACGACAGCGGGATGGCTTCCGGCCATCGAGTGGTCCTGTCCACCATGGTGAGGAGGTAAGTGAAACCGTGGGAAGGGGGAAGGGGGAAGGGGGCCCACCAGGTCCACGTTGACGTGGTTGAACCTCCTTTCGGGCACCGGGAACTGCGGCAGGTGTGGCGGTGCACTTTAGAGCGCTGGCACTCCATGCAGGTGTCAGCCCAGTCTCTCACGTCTTTTTTGAGCCCGTGCCAGACGAACCTGGCCGCCACCAGCTTTATAGATGGCTTTTTGCCCGGGTGGGAGAGGCCATGGACGGCGTCGAACACACGCCGTCTCCACCCAGAGAGAACGACGGGCCGGGGCTGACCCAAGGAGATGTCGCACAGAAGTGTGGTGCCGGCGTCGTCGAAAACCACGTCCTCCAGCTGCAGCCCTGTGACAGCCGTCCTGTAAGCCTGCACGTCCGGGTCGACGGCCTGATCAGCTGCCATGCGAGCGTAGTCAAGTCCCAAGTGAACGGCCCCCATGATGGCCCGGGAGAGGCAGTCGGCGACGAGGTTGGCTTTGCCAGCGACATGCCGTATGTCCGTGGTGAACTCCGAAATGTAGGAGAGCTGCCGCTGTTGGCGGGCGGATCACAGTTTGGCCACCTTAGCCATTGCGAACGTCAGTGGTTTGTGGTCCACAAACGCCGGGAACTGGCGGCCCTCCAGCAGGAAACGGAAATGTCAAATGGCGAGGAAGAGGCCGAGGAGCTCCCGATCGAAGGTGCTGTACCTCCGTTCACTGGGGCGTAACTTGCGGCTGAAGAAAGCGAGCGGTTGCCAGGCACCGCCCACCCACTGCTCGTGCACTGCGCCGACGGCATAATCCGAAGCGTCCGTGGTGATGGCGATCGGGCCCGCGGGAGACGGGTGCGCCAGAGCAGTCTTAGCGTCCGTAAACGCCTTGTCCCTCTCCGCGGACCAGTCCACTGCGTGTTTGGGGGCCTTGCCTCTCAGAGCCTCGTACAGGGGTCACATGAGTTGAGTAGCTTGGGGGATAAAGCGGTGGTAAAAGTTCACCATGCCGAGGAACTCCTGCAGGGACTTGATCGTGAGCGGGCGCGAGAAATTCGTGACGGCGTCCACCTTCGACGGGAGGGGGACTGACCCGTCTTTGGTGATGCGGTGACCAAGGAAGTCGATGGTGGTCAGCCCGAACTGGCACTTGGCTGGGTTGACGATCAGCCCAAGCTGGCTGAGCCGCTTGAAGAGAGTCCAAAGGTGGGACAGGTGTTCCGCTTTGGAGGTGCTGGCGACGAGGATGTCGTCCAGATAGATGAAAAGGAAAGGCAGGTCCCGAGTCCATGAGGCGCTGGAAGGTCTGTGCGGCGTACTTAAGGCGTCCAGCGGGTGGACGGGCACCTGGTGGTATCCATGAACGAGGTCCACTTTGGAAAAGATGACTTTCCCCGCCAGGTGGGCGGAAAAGTCCTGGATGTGCGGGACCGGGTAGCGGTCCGGCGTCGACACGTTGTTGAGACGGCGGTAATCGCCGCACGGGCGCCACCCGCCGTTGGGCTTCGGGGCGATGTGGAGGGGTGAAGCCCATGGGCTGTTGGAGCGGCGAATGATGCCGAGGCGCTCCATAGTCTCGAACTCCGTCCTGGCGATGGCGAACTTGGCCGGGTCGAGGCGCTGGGCCCGGGCATAGACCGGGGGGCCGGTGGTGGCGATGTGGTGTTCCACCCTGTGCTTGGCGGTGGATGACAAGAAGGTGGGCTGGGCGTGAGGTCCGGGAACTCGGCGAGAAGACGGAGAAACTCGTCCGCGGCGGAGAGCATGCTAGACAGTCTGATGGAGTCTGCTCCGCTGAATGTACACGCGTATGAACTGAAGGTGACAGTGTCGATCAAGCAGCGGTGTTTGACATCCACCAGCAGTCCATAGGCGCATAGGAAATCCGCGTCGAGGAGGGAGACGGACACTTTCGCCGTGACAAAGTCCCAGCCAAACCGCTGTCCGCCGAAACACAGCACCACGTACCTCGTGCCGTAGGTGCGGATGGGGCTGCCGTTAGCGGCTACCATGGGGGGGCCGTGTCCGCCGGCCAGGATGTCCACTCCCAATGCGGGAAGGACACTCCTCTGCGTGCCCGTGTCGCACAGGAAACGCCGTCCGGAGATGGTGTCCTGGATGAACAGCAGCCTGCCTGTTCAGGGCCACTACTGAGCGCCGGCCCCGGCGTTTCCCACCACGCTGAAGCTGCATGGCAATCGGCACCGCTTGGCTTTGGGCCCAAACTTTGCGTGGTAAAAACACAGACCGTTTGTCCAGGCAGTGGTGAAAGAGCTGGGGCAGGAAGCAGCGCGGCCGTGCAGTGTTGTTGACCAGCCAGGAAAAATTTATCAGCCTCCTTGGCCAGAGCACGGCAGTCAGTGATGGCAGTGTTGGCCAGGGCAGCCCGTACCTGGGAAGGCAGCTGTCGCAGGAACAGGTGGACGAAGAGGAAATCAGGTTTGTGCCCACCCAGGAGATTCAGCATCCTGTCCATGAGCTCAGACGGCTTGCTGTCGCCGAGGCCTTGCAGAGAGAAGAGCCGGCTAGCCTGCTCGGCGTCGGAAAGTTCAAAAGCTCTTAACAGAAGGGCTTTGAGTGTCTCATATTTATCCTGCAGTGGGGGAGTTTTGAGGTGGTTCACCACTTGGGATGCAGTTGAACTCCCGATACCACGTAAAAGTACCTTGTAGCGTCCGCGGTGACCTCCCGAAGCGCGAACTGCGCTTCCGTCTGGGCGAACCAGGCCGAGGCCGACGATTCCCAGAACTCCGGTAGTTTGAGGGAAACTGCGTTAGTCGCCATGTTCATGAAGAGCTGTCACTGGAAACGTCCAGCAGACAAACGTCGGGGTCACCAGTGTAGACGTGGCAGGAAAGTTGAGACGGACAACTTCTCTAGTTGACTACACCAACTCGTGTGTCATTTATTTTAACCACAGATTATGGTGAATAATGTCTATAGAGTCCACCACAAAACCACGTTTACCCCTTGGGTAAACTCACTCCTAAGTTAAATACCTCCACTTCGCTACCTGAATTGGACCCTTTTCAGGTGGTGGACTGGATAAGACCATGGTATTAACTTGCGTGGTCAAGTGCTGCTGGTGAGCGGAGGAGGGTTGGTGGTTCGAGGCCAGGTCGGTGACAAGTGCCCAGTGCAAAGTGCCTGCCAGTAGCTAGTAACCACCTGCTATATTTGCATTGGTTTGAAGCTAACTAGCCAGAGCTGCAGGTATCCAGTATGAGGAACAGCATGGATTGTGCTGAGAAAGGACTCTACCGATCGTCAACATCATTGATAAGTAGGAAATGGGGCCAGGAGTCCAAAATTCTGAACTGACCCTTTAAGATAATCTAATCAATGTTCATCATAGTGGACTGCTTGGTGATGGGTAGTGTGATAGAGTATCGAAATTAATCTGTAATTTCCAATTAACATTCTCAAATATTTCTGAAATCATTGTTGTGAGAAATCTGACATAATATCTACGTTTTAGCATTAATTCAGACAACAAAATGTGTATCACGATTCATTACATCAAAAAATCCCACAATATGGTAATACAGACAGAAGATAAATGGTATATATCGGTATATTGCCCTGCCCTAATTTATGTCCAGATTACAGTTCCTCTTTTTATTCAATCTTTAGACCATTACTCTCTGAACTTGCTGTTTAGTTTGAGCAGGAGCTGGTTTTCAAAATTAGTAGAGTTCATCCTAGCTCGCTTTGCAGTGAACAGCAATCCAGCACAGCTGAAGAGGCGCTCACAGGCGGCAGAGGCAGGCAGGCCAGTGTTGAGTTTGAGAGACAGCTTTTTGATGTAAGGAAATGAGTTCAGTAGATCCATCTTGTCTGAGACACAGGCAAGGTACCCATCCAGCTCCCCTGTACCTTGTGACTTTCTGGACTTGAGTGACGAGAAGAAATCCTTTTCATCTGATGAGTGTTGGCCGACTTGCTCCATCTCATCCTCTGTCATTTGGTCAAGGTGATGTTTCACATAGGCCAAACCTGTAAAGTGACAAATACACACACAACACATAGAGTATATCTGACATTTAGGCTTTAATTTATGTGGCAACATAATTCATCATAATGTTGACATTACAATACCAAAACGCTTTCCATACTTATGTAGACAGGCTCATTATATTGTTGCATGTATGATATTGTACTGAGTAGGAACACAGTGGACAGCATTGGGATTAATAATAAATAATAATAATAAAAAATATGAACAACAATATTATTAAGCAATATTAAGTAATGAAATCATACCTGCTTCTGTGACATTAGCTTTCTCAGTCCAAGTGGTCTTGAACTTTGGCAGAAGGATTGCTGCAGCTATCAGTTCAGGGTCTTCCATCATCCCACCAAAGCGCTTTTGGACACCATCCTGAATGGCTCTGATCAGTGGTAGACACACCTTGGAGGATGCTTCCAGTCGTCTGAGTTTTGCTTGCAGCTGGAATATCACCTGCAGCAGCCATCCCATGTGTGTGTTTGTCTCAGACTGAAGGATGTTGAATGCCTTCACCCAAGGGCGGATATTTCATTCCACTGTTGGGGGGGACAATAAACAGAAAAATTTCTCAAGAGCAATTCCTGAAGGGGACACCAAAGGTGCCGCCAAAAGTACTGTTGTATTAAATGTATATAGAGGTCCATTATGAAACATTTCCATAAGCACTTCATTCCTTTCTTATGAAGATTTTATCAAATTGCCTTTGATATTACTGGGGTCTTTCTACTTGGCGTTTCGGTGCACTGAAAAATGATCGGATGTCTGTTTTTCTTTTCTCTGCCATTTTAACTGACCTGGCTGGCTGACAAATAGACACACACACACACACACACACACACATGCAGGTTATTTACAGTAGTAGGTGAGACGCAACACCCATTAACTGAACTAAAGCTAATACATGCCTAACTAAGCAGATCTCTAATGTTTTGCTGTCAATGTGTAAAAGTCCAGAACGCTATGAAGCCTGCCAGAAACTTACTTAATATTTTAACATAGTGTTGTAATTATGTCTTTTTTATGAATTAAGTCTTCATTTATTTCCAAAATTATAAACAAAATTACATAGTGGCAGCCATTTTACATGCAGTAAGAAAAAAATAATATACTTAGAACCTAATTACGTAGGGTAAGTTAATCTTAAATATTATATTATAGAAATATTATTGTTACCATCTACAAAAGATAATTTTGGTATGAAAACCCGCATTTTAATTTAACCAAGTATCCTGTATCATAAATACATGTCTGGCATTTGTAACAAACCAAACCGCTTGAAAATCGGTCGAAAATTCAGTGAGTTATGAGGATTTTAATTGTGGATAGACCTCCTGCTTCCATAGACATACATGCATTAGGAGACGCAGCTGCTCTGTACCAATACGGTGACGCACAAGATTCAACCGTGAGGTAATGGAGCCAACAAAATGTAGTCTGGTTACAATTGTGAATGTGTTTTATTCTATTGAGTGGTAGAAGTAAAGAAAAATGTCTGACACATCCTTTGTTTTAAGTTAACCTTTGCAAAGCAGCTACTTACTGGAGGTCAGCCACCACTGACACACTTCCAGAGATTGCTCCACAGACACTCGTACCGAGGGCTAATGTGTGGGGGGGTTCGGGGAGGCAGGTAGGCAGTGGACCAAACCACTGTGAGGCATATGGGGGGGGGCACAATCTTTCGAAACTTAAAAACGCATTGTTTTGTGTCTATAATTAGCACAAGTGCTTTCAATGCATATTATTATTTTATTTAAAATTATATAGTTGTGTTTACAATGATATATTGAGGGGGACAGGGGGGGTCCGGACCCCCCTGTCCCCCCCGTAATTTCCGCCCATGCCTTCACCACAGGCTTCATCACAGTGCAGTACTTGGTCAAGAAGGCGATTTCAGCCGGACTCAGCCTGTATGGCATAAAGCAAATGTCAACAGATAAAAACTATGTTTTAAATGAGAAGTTTGCCGCAACCAAAATTCACAAAAGACAGGAAATTCAAGTTACCACCCCAAAGCAAAACAACTCTGTGCTAAGGATTTCCAGCAATCAGATGCTTTATTTACCTATCTCACTACTGATAATATTGATACCTTGTGCTCATTTTTATGATATGGAATAACAAGTCCACTCATGTTCGATTCAGGCTTTATGCTCAAGGTGTGTGTATTTATGTACTATTCACCCTGTATGTTTTATATATGGGAAGAGGTGTAATTGAAAATGTAATGGAAAATGTGTAGGAACCCTGAGATGGAACAGTCATAATTCCAAACTGTGAATAGTGATTACATAATATATGAATATATTTAATGAATACTCACATTTTCACCTTGAATTCTTCACAGACGTTTCTAATGGTGCCCTCTCCCTCCTCTTGTATGATTCATATGATCCTCTCCACAGCCATGTATGTCGAGTTCTACCGAGTTTGATTTGGCCGGATGAACTGGAGCTTGTATTCATCTTCCACGATTTCTGCAGCCATGTATGACCGACCTGTTTTGTTCCACATTGCTTGGCATTTCCCTGGCTGCACGTGATAGCCGTTTGTATGTATCATTCTGCCCTTCTGCCTTGGCAGCATCTGTTGCGGCGATTAAGTTTAACAGGTGGCACGCACACCTTTGATATGGAGGAAGTTGGTACTCAAGACCGTTGTCTTCTTCCAGGATGTTGAATGTGTCCTGATGGTTGGCTTGGGGCTCTTCTTCAGTAGAACCTTGGTCTGACTCGGCTTCCTCGGACGGGCTCTGCTCACCAAACACACTGAACGCTTTGATGAAGTTTGAGCCGCTGTCTGTTGTGGTTCTTACCACTTTTCCCCTTATCCTGTACTGACAGTGAACGTCATCAAGGGCACCTGCTAGCACATCGAAGGTGTGGGACCCTCTCAACCTCTGGCACGCAAGTGCAGCGGATCTTCTCTCGAAGGTTTCCTCATCTATCCAATGACAGGTGACCCCGATGTAACTTCTCTGGTGCGCTGTCCAACAATCAGTGGTAGTGGCGACATAGCTGACTCCACTGAGGTGCGACATCACAGTCCTCTTCATTTGAATGGAAGCTGCCTGTATTCTGGTCCGGAGAGTGGGTCTGGAAATGACCTTGCATTGAGGATTCAGCGTTGATACAAGTTCTTTAAAAGCAGGTTGTTCAACCACAGCAAATGGATGAAGACCCTCGCAAATGAAGTTAATCATGACCTTGTCAACCTTCGCTTGGGGCACACGTCTGGTTCCACCCACTGCCATCAGGACACATATTTTTGCTTGCTTGCTTGGGGTTTTTTCTGGTTCCAGGGTCCGCTTCTGTGCTGCCACGAGGTCAGCGTAGGCCTTCAACTTTGTTTCCTCTGTGAACAAAAATGTTTCATCATTATATAAATAATCAATGTCATGTGTTCATTAAACATACAGAGTTAGAATTTTTTACATTCATAGATTAATTCATAATTTCCATAGAGTAATTTATAGACTACATCATGGATGGGCAACTGGCGGCCCCTTAAGTGTGGCCCCCAGATCAGTTCATTTGATCCTGCATATAAGATTACTGAATGAGAAACATTCACCAATATAATGCCTATTTGGCAACAGACAAATTGATGGATATTACTTCTACCTTTATTTTGTTCAGAATAAAGACTTTATTAACGAGCAATTGGAAATATCTGAAAGCATGGCGACAGTTGGGGGGGGGGACCTGTGCTCTCGATTACCCACTCTGACATTGGACGAATGGGACAAATATTTAAAAATACATTGTCATACAGCTAGTGAGTGATTATATCCAAGCATATCAAATAGTTGGAGATGCTGAGAAAGCCGACATTCACGTGAGTGGTTGGCAGTGATTATTTACTATTGGGCCCCAAGTAATAATGCTGGTTGAAGACTGAGAGAATGAGGAGGTGGAGTAAAAAGCCCACAAGAAAAGGTGGTGTCAACTGGCGCATATATAATGCGCCGTGCCATGGACTGACAGCGCAGGCAATTGATCAATTGTCTTTCCTATCTCTGTGTCTGTCAAGCAAAGTTTACTACCAAGTCAGCTAGCTAGCAAAACTAGCGCGCTAACGTTATACAAACAGGGTAGTGGTGATGCAAACCATTAACGACATGCTGCCACCATGGATAGATTGCTATTGTTAGCTAAGCTAGCGTTGCTAACATTAACGTTACCATAGATAAATTTAAGTATTAATGGTAGCTAACTAGTTATTTAACTTAACGTGATGTTATCTTACCTGTACATGCTTGCGCAGGTTTGATGCAGAGTTTTTGTAAGCCGATAACCGCATCTCTCTGGGCGAAGTCGAACCAGGGATTCACCTCATTTTCTTCAAGTTCATCCTCAACTTCAACCAAATCCGATGGGGTTTCAGTTGGATTTAGGTCTGCAGAAGTGTTTTCCAACTCATCTGTCTCCATCTCCTTTGTGATTATTAAGCGCCAACGTATTCTCGTTGCTGTCTGACTGACCGTCGTTCACCTTCTGACGCTGCAGTTAGCCAGGGCCAATAGACTGGACAGTTTCTGGCGCGCAGTTCATAGAAAACTTGGGGAAACTTTGGATTTCTTTTACTCTATAATGGCAGCGATTTAAAATGTAGCGAAGTACATTACTTCAAGCAAAATATACTTAAGTAAAAGTAAAATTACTGATTTAAAAAATTACTCAAAAAAGTACAAGTACACAAAAAAGCTACTCAATTACAGTAACGAGAGTAATTGTAATTTGTTACTTTCCACCTCTGCCTTTCATCACGCCTGGGACTACACCTTTTCACTTTTGGTGTGCAACCTGCTGGCACGAGTTAGAATGCAGACACCAGGGCAGAGCCGATGTGATTCGCCACATCAACAGGGAATCACACTTAAAAAAACCAAAAATGGTTGATAGCTCATCTAAAATGGATAATTTCACAATGCAAAGCACTGAGATGGCTCAAATGGAGACACAGGTGATTAGTATACATATATATAAGTTGGTTAAGTGCAGTGGTGTTATGGTTATTTAGTGGGGGTTAAGATGGTTACATAAACAAAACTTTGCCTAACCTGTTATTAAATTAATACATTGATTGATTTTGTACTTTCATCATTACACGACCACAGACCAGAAGAGCCGAAGTGAAGGTGGCCATGACAATGGTGCAGCACAATATCCCAATGGCATTTTCGGATCACCTGAACCCGCTGTTCATGGAGTGTTTCCCTGATTCCAAGATAGCCCAAAAGTATTCCTCGGCCAGAACAAAAACAGCCATCATAAATAAGTGTGTAGCCCCCTATTTGATGGATGAGTTAGTGAAAAATCTTCGTGATCAGCCCTTCTCTTTGGCCACTGATGGGTCCAACGATACTGGTAAGTGTGTTTGTTCATGTTGACCATGAATGCTGAGTTAAATCTATGTACAATTAATGAATCTATTATATATTCTTATAACTCATGAGCAATAAATGCAAGTCACACACAGAATTGCGAACATTCTGTAAGTGTTGGATACATTTGTGTTGTCACAGGGAGAGAGAAGATGAATCCACTGACTGTTAAACTGTGGAGTTCACAAGGTGTGATTCAACGATTTCTCGACATGGGCCTGACGTCAGGGACCAGATGCGGTACTGCAGAGGCCATATTCAGCAAAATGAATGAGGTGCTGGAAGGGCACAATATCACATGGGCCAACTGTGTGGCCCTTGCAGTTTACAATGCTAGTGTCAATCTGGGATCCAGGAATTCCATTAAGAGCAGGGTCCTGGACCAAAATCCATCCATCTACATTCTTGGCTGTCCCTGCCACATTGTGCACAATAATGCACACGCTGGTGGCTTGGTGTACTCCGAGGTAATGGCTTGACAGTCACAACTGCATTCTGCATTTGCAATATTTTACTGAGTTGGCTACATTTTACATTATGTCAAATTATTAAAACTAACAAATGTTTTTGCTCACCCTCCAGATGTCAGGCTTTGATGTCGAAGATTTCTGTATCGATCTTGCCTACTGGTTTAAATCCAGCGCTAAGAGGAAGAACATGCTTGATGGCAACATAACACATTTATTGTATTCAAACGCAGTGATTCAGAAATTGTTTGAAGGGCCACTCTAAAATACATATTTTGTTCTACTCAGAATTCTGCATGTTTTGTGACACTAAGTACATGGAGGTACATTTGAGCATCAGGTGGCTCAGTTTGGATCTGGCTGTCAACCGCATACTCCACCTCTACAAGCCCCTGACAAGCTACTTCAGATCCACTGGTTTGTAGTCCCATTTTAATTATTTATGTAAATAATGAAAAATGCATAAAATACAATTTTGCTATTTACTATTTAATTTTGAACTTTTTGTCTTTTAGACGAAAAGCAAGCCAGGTGTTTGGGGCTCCGTGCCTGTTTTGAGGATCCGTTGACCGAGGTTCATCTCCTCTTCTACCAGGCATTTCTGCCTACATTCTGCCAGTTTAATCTGCTGTTCCAGAGGCAGCACCCATGCATCTATCTACTCCATGGGCAGGTACATGACTTAACTGTTTCAGTTAGTGTATTGGTAATGTCAAATAGTATAATTGATTCTTACATTAATGTTTATGGATGGGGGGTTGCACATTTTCTGTATTTTAGGTGAGGGCATTCATCCAAAAGCTGATGTCAAAGTTCTTGAAGCCTGCAGCTTTCAGAAAAAGCTTGGAGAGTGTTGATCTTCAGGATCAGGAAAACCAACTACCAGGTGAATACAATTGACTGTAATATATTATTTGACCATTTTATGAAAACTGAAATAATCTACAGGTATATAGTGTGGGCAAAATGGTGAAAGGGTGAGAAATAGCGTGTTATCTTTTTTGCCTTTCAGACCTCCAACTTGGTATTGGACTGACTACAAAGACCACGCTGACGAGGCTGCATGAAGCTGGTGAGATTCCCTCGGGTGATGTCACCAAATTCTACAAGGCAGCAAGAGGCTTCCTGCAAAGGTCTACACAATATGCATTGAAGAAGCTACCGCTGAATGACCCCGTGCTGCCACATGCTGAGTTTGTGGACTTCAGGCAGAGACAAGACTCACATGTGGATGATGTGCTCTACTTTGTCCAAAGGTAAATTACTGAACCCTTATTTTCACTTTACCAATACTCAATTTAAACAAGGTGATAAGTGTTGGGCCAGGCCATGTGGTCAAACAAAGGAACAGCCTACATGTAAGATTAAAAGCCTAAAACCGGCCTAGCAAGGGAATCAAAAACCTGAACTCTAGCCCACCCGCTGGGCTGGGACCTTAAACAAAGGAAAGCAGCGCCAAAATTCCAACAGGCCCTGAAGTTCACACCTAGGTGCGAACTGGCTGAAACCCAACCTCTGGTCTCTCATTGGACGAGACTCGGGCGAACCCCGGGATGTCCCCATGACGTCACCAAGAGTATAAATTCCAGAGATACCTTTCCTCATGGCCCCTTATTGCGACCCCGTTGCTAAACAAGGTGGTACCTGAAACGTTTGAACTGTTCTTTTGTTTAGCCGAGGCGCAGTCTTTAACTCGCGGGACGAGACCAGACTGTTTAGTGTTTAGCCATAACACTGTTGGATCCAGAAGGATTAGATTAGCTGTTTGTGTATCTGGCATTCTAACTCCTTACACGCACTGCCGTGTAGCAGACCTGCAGAAGTGGACTGGAAGAGAATACAGCTAAGGACACTCCTTCCCTCCAAGAAGACAACGTAAGGATACGTTTCTTCAATCAGGTCGACTCCTGGCTGACATCTTCGCTGCCTACGAGGAAAGCCAGCTGGCCGTTGTTCCGTGCACGGAGAGAAAACGGTCCCGCAGATTCACCTGGGAAAAAGCCCCTCGGATCGATAAGACGGACTCAACCACACACCAATCACTCGAGAGTGATTCCCAAGTAAGAGGCTTTGGTTCTGGGCAGAGACTAGAATAGGTGTGTTAAATAAGCTTACTGATCAGAAGCTGTAATTGTGCGTATTGGGAAGCGCATCGGACCGCCGCGTCCATATTATGCTGTATGAATAATACCTCAATCATTATGCTTGCTGCTTAATTTGATTGTGTTAATGTGAAGCTGATTTGTGTTCAATTGCATGCCGCTGAGCTTGCATCCATGTTAGTAGCCACCGTATAGAGCCAATATACTGCATTTTACCAGTTTAAAGACCAGTAACCCGGCGTACTATTTCCAAGTCGTACCCCGAGTTCCTGTGTGGTAAAAGGCTATTGTTGTGTCTCTAGACGGCGAGTAGAATCTCTAGGTTTACCCTGAGTGCTTCTCCTTTATTCTCCCTCTCTCTCTCTTACTAACCCACACACACACACACACACACCCACATCTCATTACACATTCATTGCCACCTAAGAATTAGATGGTGTTGGTTTAGCTGCCTAACTCCAACTCCATCTTGGTTCCAAAACCGCCTTTGTTCAAACTGCGCGGTCACAGCCGCCATCTTGAACTCTCGCGAGACGTCCCACTCACGTGGTCACGTACGCCATCTTGCCTTCTCTCTCTCTCCCTCTCTCTCTCTCTCTCTCTCTCTCATCTCTCTCTCTCTCACACACATACACACACACACACACACACACATACACACCCACACACACACACATACGCACGCATCCATACATGCCATATGCTGTTTGTGCCTTTATGCTTGCTAGTTAGACCTATAGTTATAGTTGTATAATAGTTGTTGATTAACTGCAGTGTTATTGATTATTGATTGATATTGCTAAAGTTAAATAAACTCTATTATACTTTTTAAAGAGAAGTTGTCTGTGATTCCTTGTGCATATGTGTTGTAATAACGGCTGGTTGTGAGGGCCTGTGTACGAATTCACCCTTCACTGTTCACTCATAAATGTACAGTGGTACTTAAACACTGTCATTTGGGGTGAACAGCCATTTTGAGACTGTATTGAAGGTTCGGTTATTGGTCCCTGATTCCAGGGTGGTGCCCCGTTAATATTGACTCCCGTCAATAATTTTATGAATATTAATAATTTCACAATTATTAATTATTAATTGCTAATAACCAAACCTGCCCCTATCAAAGCCCAACATAAGTTAAATAAAGATAAAGTGTGATTTTGATAGGCTTCACCAGCAGCTGTGATGGGTGAGAAAAGACTGCTCTCTGGGATATTATATAGGGAGATTCTGCTATTGAAAAGAGTTGTTTCTTTCTATTTGGATAGAAAATTAGTTATAGTTTTATGGAGGTTTTATTTACAGAATTCAATAATCAAATGGAGAAATTTACTTCTGAATATTTTTTCAATTCTAACTAATGTTGTTGCAATTGTCTTTGCCCAGATACAAACACCTTCTTCCTTTTGAGGACCCAAGGGACCAGGACAGGATTTCAGATGAGCTTCTGGAGTACCAGATGCTGGAGGAAACTGACATACCTGACACAGTCTGGAAAAGCGCCCTGGTGAGTGTTGGAGAGGAAGACCAATTCCATCGTATGGACCTGGTGTGGGCACACTTGACTACGCGGAAGAGCCGAGTAACCGGTAAAGAACAGTTCCCCAGACTTGGGAAGGTGGCACAGCTTGTTCTGTGCCTATCTCACTCTAATGCGGATGCAGAACGAGTCTTCTCAACGATTGGCCTGAACAAAACAGAGTGTAGAAACAGACTTGCACTAGATGGGACGCTGTTGTCCATTATGTGCATCAAAGGAAATAAGATTGAACCATGCTGCTTCAAATATGAACCGCCGGTAGAAATGATAATCAAGTCCAAGTCTGCTGCTTATAGTTGTACTAGGCCAAAATAGGCCCGTGTGTGTGTGTGAGTGAGTGAGTGAGTGAGTGAGTGTGTTCATGTATATATTTGGCTAAGTGAGTAAGTGATTTCAAACACAGCACCAGTTTATTCAGGAGATGTATTTGTACCATCAACTCCTGCCTCATAACTGCTTTCAACTACATTCAACTACTTGAATGTAATAAACTTAACTCCCACATTTGTTGAGAGGACCTTAAGTTAACTTCTGTTGGAGCAGAGGAGGATTTTCTTCTTTGTCATCTCTTGGAGCAGTCAGTGCAGGTGTTCATAGTAGGGGTGCAAGGTGTCCTGAAGTCAACATCTGCTGACTGAGAGTCATTGCTGAAGAGGTTAAAGGTCAACTGTAAAAACAACAACTAACTATTGTTGGAGTAGAGGAGGATTTTCTCCTTCTTCATCCCTTGGAGCAGGTGTTCACAGTAGGACTGGGTGGACTCATCACTGCCAAGATTGGCTGAACTGTAAGCTGCCATGTAGGAATCTGGAAGTCCCCACAAGTCAGAAACTGCTGCTGCTGTGGACATGTGGCGACGAGCAGTGTACACTGTGATGAGAGCAAGCATTGCTGTTGCTGTTTCTATGATGAAAACAACTGTAGCCACAATAATAGAAGGAGGTGCCATCAGTTTCTTGCCAGTCATGGTCACTGTTTTATTGTCTTATTTTTTTGGTCACTTACTGGTGGATGAGCTCACTGAGTCTCTCACCAGACCTGCCACTGCCTGACTTGTGCCTCATAACTGACTGTAAACCATGCCGTGTCACTGTTGTGGAACAGATTATATAGTGTTGTAATGTGCAAACTGCAAACCATTTGTTGACGTTCATTCTGAATTATAATAATTAGATTTTAAACCTTGTACAACATGTTTTGGCAATACTGTACTTATGGTCATGCCAAAAGAGAAAAGGGGGAGGTATGAGATTTTCATTCATTCATTCATTCCATAAGGACATCACTGACAATATGCTGCATGACTGTAATATGAACCTCTTCCTTTGTGTGTGTGTGTGTGTGTGTGTGTGTGTGTGTGTGTGTGTGTGTGTTCATGTATTGGCTATGTGTCTGGAGTACCATAGGTTCTTGTGTTCTTTTGTTTCTTTTATTTCTGGTTCTTGCTACTTGTGAACATTCAATAAAACGGTGTAGTTTTGATATTGGAAACAACACGTCTTTGACTTACTTTCATTAGTGAATGAACCTGTGTGCCCTTTATTAGGTTAGTGTATGTCTAATATTGTGAAATTGTGAGTATTTCCCTGGGTGGAAGTCCTGGGGTGGCGTAGTCAGGCTATATCCTTAAATCTTAGACCTAAGCTCCCGCTCCCGCCACATGTGTAAGCTGCATACTTTTTTAAACCCTGATGGTGAATTGAGTCCAAATATGTGCACGTGATTAAGTGCGCGTATGCGTGATTAAACCCATGGCATCAAAATCTCACTCCAGCCAGGTACCCAAAGTTGGCAACCCTGCATAGCTTTGCTGAACAGAAGAGGTTGGTGAATGCCAAATGAGAGAAATTCAATTGAAAATCGATATTTACTAAGCTGTTTGGCAGTATGAAAATCGCCAGATTGCAAAACTTTTTACTTGTAGCTAGAAACTTTCTAGCTAACATTACTAGCTGGTTGATGACTAGCTTAGCCCTTTAGTTACCACACCAAGAAAAAAGCAATGGAATTTTTTTTCTTTTTGCATTTTTTAGTTCCTTGGGACAAGAGTAACAGCAAACAAAAACATTTTTTTAAATTGACCACACAGTTTTTGTGTTATGAGCCTCGACCAAACGGTTGAGATGTCAATTAACAGTAAAAGTGCATTCTCAAGAATCTTCTTAGATTTTCTTCCATTTAACAAAAAAATGACATTTTTAGTCATACATATCACTTTTGATGAACTGAGCAATGTATAAAATACTTAAGCAATATTTTGAAAAATGAATAAATAATAGAAAAAGTATATATATATATAGTAAAATACCAAAATGTAACAAAAACTTCTATAAAATGCAATCTTTTTGTAAAAATAAATCAGTCTTGCTTATGTGGTGGTGCAACAGCAGAACAGTTTTGGGGACATTAGATCCACATAATTTCTGATGATATGCTACAAAGTATTGCTGGTTTGCATTCGAACACAGGAAAACCAAGCATTTCTCACACTTCCATCTGGACACACCCTTTGGACAGAGGTTGCACTGTCCCCACTTTGATGACTGTGATGCATGGGTGTTGGTAAGGAGGAGGATGTTCAGCCGACTTTGGGTGTTGGCTTGTTGACTTGCTTCAAACTGTGGGCGAAACCCTAACCCTAACATTGAAAAATGTGGATGCCCCTTGATAGAGCAGTAGGTCATGAATGATCCCAGAGGAACTGGCCCGGCAGAACAATTTAAATCAGCAGAGGGAGGGGGGCTGTGTGTGCCCAGCCTGTGTGACACAGAGCTTCAGGAGAAAGCGAGGAGCATAAAACATTGTGCTTTTTTCCACGCATGAAAAAAAAAAAAACAAGGTAGCCCAACCCGACCCGAGACCGAATTATTTATTTAAAAACCGGGTCCCGTTGGGTTCGGGTCGGGTTGCAGACCTCTAATAACAATATGTGAATTTATTTTGCCTAATCATAATGGGCGACTTGTGCCCTGTTGTTTTCTATTGTGCTGCAGTCTGTTCAGCTCAGCTATGTTTTTGCGTGAGCCTAATTCCCACCCGCAGTCCGGGTGCTGAATACATCCTCGCGCCCTGGCTGGGGTGAGTGATGCGCTTCTATTTCTGTCACTGTCAATCAGAATACGGTTTCGCCTATCGCCGTCAGGTGCCACTATGTCTAAGCGTAAATACAAAGAATATATTTCTGTTGGTTTCATCAAAGCATTGCGAAATGACGAGGAGTGCCAACAATGTGTTTTGTGTGGAGAAGTGCCGAGTAATGAGAGTTTTAAAATGAACAAATTAAACAGACACCTTCAAACAAAGCACTCTCAGCATCAGGGCAAGTCAAAAGAGTTTTTCCAATGCAAAGAAGGGAACTTCAAGAGACAGTGTTTTGACAGTGGAAAAGTAAGTTACGGTTACAGTTATTGTGTGTGTGTGTGTGTGTGTGTGTGTGTGTGTGTGTGTGTGGAGAAAGCGAGTGAGGATATGGTTGGATGCAGATGTGTGAATGACAGCTATAATTGGCTCACTCACTGACTGATTACCCTTGATGTTGATTTTACCTCTTGGCTAGATCTGGTTATAATCTTACCATCACTCTTCTCTCTGTTTTAGCCTTTTGTTTTAAAATATTCTAGTTAATTTAGTTGTCTATGTGACTAGCTAGTCTATCAGATTGCTATTGGGAGCAGAGCTAAGCTTGGCAGTGGTCACTCAAACACAGCAGCTATCATTGTTTGTTTTTTTTGTTTTTGTTTTTTGTATAAGTTTCGAGAAACAGATGCGCCGGCAGATGAGCAGTGACAGTTTCGTGCGTATAGTGACAGCTCAATAATAATAACAAAGAACAGTATCTGCGCACAGTAGTTATCTGCATTCCAGGCAGAAAAACTAATTCAGAACGCTGTAAGTGAAGTTACGGTTGTTAACCTTAGTTTCATGGCTGCTTCTTGCAGTTACTGTAAATCTGATACTCTTTTTTCATTGAAACACAACATTTTTGAGACTATATGTTTAGCCCTATGGTAAAACATGCCAATGACATTACAGAAATGTAATTATCACAGTTTTGACTAATTTTGCAGTTACGGCTTCTTGATTTAGCACGGCAGTACACACCCCTGTGTACATCAAATATTCAAATCACATAGAAATTGCAAAGATTATATTCAATGTGAGAAAGGTGAAGAGCTGCTCACTCATTTTCTTCTAGCTGTGATACGATGGTTTTCTCTGTTTTCTTTTTCGTTGGAATGCCTCTGTGGTTGTACTATTGGCCTTTTTAATACGTTGTCAATAAGCATGAAGATGTTTGATCTTTCGCTCTCTTGACACACATCCAAAGTTGGAGAAAGCCATCTTATGTGCCCTAAATACTGCATCATAAATGTTGTTTTCGTGGTAATGCTCAGATTGACTCCACTCCATCAGGTCAGTAAGTGTCAGAAAGCCTGCAGTGTAGGCCTCTGTTCTTTTGAAGCGGTGCTCGTTGTACCTTGCTCAGTTGTCTGGCTGTCATTTGATATCTCCTCAGTTTTGATCATATCAAGCACATGTAAACATACACACTGTTCCTCGTGGCTGTTGGCTACACAAGTGCAGAAAACAGGGTTGCAAGTAAATGCAATTGTAACACTACCGTCATCATGGCAGACAGATAAAGTGTCATTCTCAATGTGATAGAGACTGTTGTTGATGATTTGTCTTGCTACTTTGATGCGCATTTGTTCTACATCTATGCCTTTCCTTTGTGCCACCAATTTTGCAAGCACAACGTTTGCATAGTTTGCCTTTCCCATCCTCTTTGCAATTACACTGCTGCTTAACTCAAGATACTGTCTGCTTCCGTTGGAATCCAATATTTTCCGTCCTTGTCAATATCAAGAACTTCACCCATTCCCCTCACTAGCATGTCATTAGCACTTGCAACAGCAGAGGGTGAAGTGTTTTTGCTTATGATGTTGAGCATCTGCAAGGTTGTCCATGTAGCTACAGTCAGGGGACAATTCACAATAGGTATTACTAAGCCTTTTCCTTTAAAGTTTTCACTACA